>NC_069502.1:29529937-29722437 GCF_027579735.1 Bombina bombina
GGCTCTGATCTGATGTCTGATGTAGGCTTATGACTCACAGAGGGACTGCAGGGTCAGGGCTCTGATCTGATGTCTGATGTAGGCTTATGACTCACAGAGGGGCTTCAGGGTCAGGGCTCTGATCTGATGTCTGATGTAGGCTTATGACTCACAGAGAGACTGCAGGGTCAGGGCTCTGATCTGATGTCTGATGTAGGCTTATGACTCACAGAGGGGCTTCAGGGTCAGGGCTCTGATCTGATGTCTGATGTAGGCTTATGACTCACAGAGGGACTGTAGGGTCAGGGCTATGATCTGATGTCTGATGTAGGCTTATGACTCACAGAGGGACTGCAGGGTCAGGGCTCTGATCTGATGTCTGATGTAGGCTTATGACTCACTGAGGGGCTTCAGGGTCAGGGCTCTGATCTGATGTCTGATGTAGGCTTATGACTCACAGAGGGACTGCAGGGTCAGGGCTCTGATCTGATGTCTGATGTAGGCTTATGACTCACAGAGGGGTGCAGGGTCAGGGATATGATCTGATGTCTGATGTAGGCTTATGACTCACAGAGGGACTGCAGGGTCAGGGCTCTGATCTGATGTCTGATGTAGGCTTATGACTTACAGAGGGACTGCAGGGTCAGGGCTCTGATCTGATGTCTGATGTAGGCTTATGACTCACAGAGGGAATGCAGGGTCAGGGCTCTGATCTGATGTCTGATGTAGGCTTATAACTCACAGAGGGGTGCAGGGTCAGGGCTCTGATCTGATGTCTGATGTAGGCTCATGACTCACAGAGGGGTGCAGGGTCAGGGCTCTGATCTGATGTCTGATGTAGGCTTATGACTCACAGAGGGACTGCAGGGTCAGGGCTATGATCTGATGTAGGCTTATGACTCACAGAGGGACTGCAGGGTCAGGGCTGTGATCTGATGTCTGATGTAGGCTTATGACTCACAGAGGGACTGCAGGGTCAGGGCTATGATCTGATGTCTGATGTAGGCTTATGACTCACAGAGGGGCTTCAGGGTCAGGGTTCTGATCTGATGTCTGATGTAGGCTTATGACTCACAGAGGGGCTTCAGGGTCAGGGCTCTGATCTGATGTCTGATGTAAGCTTATGACTCACAGAGGGACTGTAGGGTCAGGGCTCTGATCTGATGTCTGATGTAGGCTTATGACTCACAGAGGGGTGCAGGGTCAGGGCTATGATCTGATGTCTGATGTAGGCTTATGACTCACAGAGGGACTGCAGGGTCAGGGCTCTGATCTGATGTCTGATGTAGGCTTATGACTCACAGAGGGACTGCAGGGTCAGGGCTCTGATCTGATGTCTGATGTAGGTTTATGACTCACAGAGGGAATGCAGGGTCAGGGCTCTGATCTGATGTCTGATGTAGGCTTATGACTCACAGAGGGGTGCAGGGTCAGGGCTCTGATCTGATGTCTGATGTAGGCTTATGACTCACAGAGGGACTGCAGGGTCAGAACTATGATCTGATGTCTGATGTAGGCTTATGACTCACAGAGGGACTGCAGGGTTAGGGCTATGATCTGATGTTTGATGTAGGCTTATGACTCACAGAGGGACTGCAGGGTCAGGGCTCTGATCTGATGTCTGATGTAGGCTTATGACTCACAGAGGGACTGCAGGCTCAGGGCTATGATCTGATGTCTGATGTAGGTTTATGACTCACAGAGGGACTGCAGGGTCAGGGCTGTGTTCTGATGTCTGATGTAGGCTTATGACTCACAGAGGGACTGCAGGGTCAGAACTATGATCTGATGTCTGATGTAGGCTTATGACTCACAGAGGGACTGCAGGGTCAGAACTATGATCTGATGTCTGATGTAGGCTTATGACTCACAGAGGGACTGCAGGGTTAGGGCTATGATCTGATGTTTGATGTAGGCTTATGACTCACAGAGGGACTGCAGGGTCAGGGCTCTGATCTGATGTCTGATGTAGGCTTATGACTCACAGAGGGACTGCAGGCTCAGGGCTATGATCTGATGTCTGATGTAGGTTTATGACTCACAGAGGGACTGCAGGGTCAGGGCTGTGTTCTGATGTCTGATGTAGGCTTATGACTCACAGAGGGACTGCAGGGTCAGGGCTATGATCTGATGTCTGATGTAGGCTTATGACTCACAGAGGGACTGCAGGGCCAGGGCTCTGATCTGATGTCTGATGTAGGCTTATGACTCACAGAGGGACTGCAGGGTCAGGGCTCTGATCTGATGTCTGATGTAGGCTTATGACTCACAGAGGGACTGCAGGGTCAGGGCTGTGAACTGATAGAAGCTCATGATTTACTGAGGGGCTGCGGGGTCAGAACAAAAAAGTGTGTATTATAATAAATAGTTGCGACATGCGATTTATTAGTCACAC
Source organism: Bombina bombina (assembly GCF_027579735.1). NCBI lineage: Eukaryota > Metazoa > Chordata > Amphibia > Anura > Bombinatoridae > Bombina > Bombina bombina. The sequence goes on from NC_069502.1 coordinate 29,532,312, forward strand.
GAATTGCATTCCATTTTTAAAGGTAATTTATAGTTACTTTAAAAAAATATTTGTTGTGTGTTTTGTTGTATTTAGAGATTATTTCCTTTTTATTACTCCAATGTAGTGTTAAATCAGTTGTAAGTGTTATTGTAAAGCAAAATCAACCTATATGGAGCGGCATTATTTATTATTAATATATAATTAATATATTATTATATATTAATTATTAGTGAGAAGCAATTAACGTATGCAATGTATATTATGTACTGAGCTGTATGTTAAATCACTTATTATTGTTAATGCGAACCAACTAAGCTAACCTTTGTTATTTATACTATACTAGTCCTAAAGCCCGTTCACACGAGCCATTTTTTGCAGTACAGCGGTCCCACCCCTTGCCCTCTCTCCCTCCCCCTCTCTTTTGTTCTCTCTCTCTCACCCCTCTGTTTTGTGCTCTCTCTATCCCCCTCTCTTTTGTGCTCTCTCTCTCCCCATCTCTTTTGCGCTCTCTCTCTTTCTCTCTCTTTTGCGCTCTCTCTCTCCCCCTCTCTTTTGCACTCTCTCTCTCCCAATCTCTTTTGCGCTCTCTCTCTCCCCTCTCTTTTGCGCTCTCTCCCCCCTCTCTCTCCCCTCTCTTTTGTGCTCTCTCTCCCCCTCTCTTTTGTGCTCTCTCCCCCTCTCTTTTGCGCTCTCTCTCTCCCCTATCTCTTTTGCGCTCTCTCCCCCCTCTCTCTCTCCCCTCTCTTTTGCGCTATCTCTCCCCCTCTATTTTGCGCTCTCTCTCTCCCCCATCTCTTTTGTGCTCTCTCTCTCCCCATCTCTTTTGCGCTCTCTCCCCCCCTCTCTCTCTCCCCTCTCTTTTGTGCTCTCTCTCCCCCCTCTCTTTTGCGCTCTCTCTCTCCCCCTCTCTTCTGTGCTCTCTCTCTCTCTCCCCTCTCTTTTGCGCTCTCTATCCCCCCATCTCTTTTGCGCTCTCTCTCCCCTCTCTTTTGTGCTCTCTCTCTCCCCTCTCTTTTGCGCTCTTCCTCCCTCTCTTTTTTGCTCTCTCTCCCCCCTCTCTTTTGCGCTCTCTCCCCCCTCTCTTTTGCTCTCTCTCCCCCCCTCTCTTTTGCTCTCTCTCCCCCTCTCTTTTGCTCTCTCTCCCCCCCTCTCTTTTGCTCTTTCTCCCCCCCCTCTCTCCCCCCCTCTCCCTCCCCATCTCTCTTCCCCTCTCTCTCCCCTCTCTCTCCCCCATCTCTCTCCCCCCCTCTCTCTGCCCCTTCTCTCTCCCCCCTCTCTCTCCCCCCCCCTCTCTCCCCCACCAACTCTCTCTCTTCTCCCTCTCTCTCTCCCCCCCCCCTCTCTCTCTCCCCCTCCCCTCTCTATCTCTCCCCTCTCTATCTCTCCCCCTCTCTATCTCTCTCCCCTCTCTATCTCTCCCCCCTCTCTATCTCCCTCTCTTTTGTGCTCTCTCTCCCCCTCTCTTTTGCGCTCTCTCTCTCCCCCATCTCTTTTGCGCTCTCTCTCTCCCCATCTCTTTTGCGCTCTCTCCCCCCTCTCTCTCTCCCCTCTCTTTTGCACTCTCTCTCCCCCTCTCTTTTGCGCTCTCTCTCTCCCCTCTCTTCTGTGCTCTCTCTCTCTCTCCCCTCTCTTTTGTGCTCTCTCTCCCCCCATCTCTTTTGCGCTCTCTCTCCCCTCTCTTTTGTGCTCTCTCTCCCCCCTCTCTTTTGCGCTCTTCCCCCTCTCTTTTGTGCTCTCTCTCTCCCCTCTCTTTTGTTCTCTTCCCCCCCTCTTTTGCGCTTTCTCCCCCCCCTCTCTTTTGCGCTCTCTCCCCCCTCTCTTTTGCGCTCTCTCCCCCTCTCTCTTTTGCTCTCTCTCCCCCCTCTCTTTTGCTCTCTCTCCCGCCCTCTCTTTTGCTCTTTCTCCCCCCCTCTCTCCCTCCCCCTCTCCCTCACCATCTCTCTCCCCCTCTCTCTCCCCCTCTCTCTCCCCCATCTATTTACCCCCTCTCTCTGCCCCCTTCTCTCTCCCCCCTCTCTCTCTCCCCCTCTCTCTCTCTCTCTCTCTCCCCCACCAACTCTCTCTCTTCCCCCTCTCTCTCTCCCCCCCTCTCTCTATCCCCCTCCCCTCTCTATCTCTCCCCACTCTATCTCCCCCCTCTCTATCTTCTCCCCTCTCTATCTCTCCCCCTCTCTATCTCTCTCCCCTCTCTATATCTCTCCACTCTATTGCGCGACAGCGCCTGACCATGCCCCCTTAATGACCGGCCACGCCCCCTTCACAGCCATTCACGTCCGATTACGCCCCATTCACGTCCGACCATGCCCCTGCTCACACCCGGCCACGCCCATTTCTGCAGCAGATCTTCTAGGGACTCAAAGGCCAGGTGTGTTTGTCCTCGTGCTGTCTCTACTGCGCATGACAGCTTCGGACAAACACACTTGGCCTTTTATATTATAGGATATTGAGCTTGAATTTTACTTTTACCAAGCTAGAGGTTTGGGAGTTATTCTTAACAATCTGCCCTAGGAATAAATTGTGAACTTCCTTTTAGTTGTAAAGTACATTTCCACATGTTTAACTTGATGAGACAATATATAAAGGCAACAAGTTCATTGTGTGACAGACCCTGTGGTCAGAACTAAAAGAATTGACCTTGTGTAGCTTTGAGAAGCTGTTTTCTAAAAGACAGGTTTGCTGGCCTCAGCTATTGTGTGCTATAATTACGTTTAAGTGATAAACATTCCATTGTTTAATCACCTCCAGAGAGCAGACGCCTAGGTGATAAGAAAAGCCAAATGTCTTGTGTTTAAATTGTTATCTGCTTGAATAATGTAATCCTATTGTGGCCTGTCAAAGGGCGTTGTCTCTCTAGCTAATGTACAACATTCTTTCAACCCCCCATCTGGGGTTAGACCTGCATATATACTGGGCATATGGCCCTTAATAAAGTACACTCTGTTTTTTACACTCAATGTGGAGCTTGGTCTCATGTTTGAGGGGAAAACTGGTTGGGGTTGTGAATTGCTGATTCCCTATTCAGGACATTGTTCATCTGGTATTAACCCTTGGTATCCTGTTGGTACCGTAACAATTGGTGGCAAGCGACGGGAGGATCCTTATCGCCCAGAAGAGCAACTACACAAGCCAGTAACCTCAGGAAGAGGGGGATTATTACAATACTGACTAAGATGGAAAGAGTACCAGGGACAGAAGGAACCAATGGGCCCAGCATATCAGACAGAACCCCTGAAGAAGCAAGCTTTGATCGGGCGGTTAAAATAAGACTGGCATATTATGGCCCCAACCCATCTGTGGAAATTATCGACCGGGTCATAGCAGCTGTGGAGGCCAACCTACTTCGCCAAAGCGGCGCTGCAGCAGCCCAAGGCACAGCAACCCCAGTGGAAAAGAGAAAAGTGCATTTTACTGCTTTTAAAAACTTCCTGGAAATGGAAGGAGAGATTGATGGGTACCTTGCGGATTTTGAGAGGCAATGTGCACTACACCAGGTACCCGCAGAGGACTGGGTCACGATATTATCCGGAAAATTATCCGGCCAGGCCAGTGAGGTTTTTCGGGCCATTCCAGATGAGGAAGTTGGGGATTATAATACTGTGAAAGAGGCTCTGCTCTCCAGGTATGCAGTTAAACCGGAGGCATACCGGAGGCGGTTCAGAGACACTGTTAAATTAGCTGGTGATTCCTACATTGAGTGGGCATGTAAGGTGCACCGCACAGCAGCTCACTGGATAGCGGGGTGCCAAGCCGTATCTGGGGTAGAGGTGCTGCAGCTATTCCTGTTGGAACATTGCTTTGACAAGTTATCAGCAGGAGTTAGAGACTGGGTTCGGAACCATAAACCCTCCACCCTGCATGAAGCTGCTCGCCTGGCAGATGAGTATACGGATGCCCGCAAACTGGACACTGCTACCACTAAGCCCCCTGCTAGAGTGGAGTACAGACCCCCAGTCACCCCAGCAGCTGCCAGTTACCAAACCCTGGTGCACCGCTATACCACAAGGCCTCCGGCCACGAACTACCCTCAGAGAGCCCGGTTCAATTTGCGGGGATACTCACAACCTATTCGGTGCTTTGGATGTAAGCAACTAGGGCACAAAAGACCAGAGTGTCCCCTAAACGCAGCGAACCAAGCACAGTCCTGGAGAAGACCCGCCGGCGGAATCCCACGTAATCCTCAGCCTGCGGCCCGCTATGTAGAGGTGCAAGAATGCTGGGGCAGCCTACATGAAGCAGATCCCGTGCAAGCTGCCCACCGGAATAACCGGCAACTGGTTAAAGTGAATGGGAAGGAGGTCAGTGGTCTATGGGATACTGGTGCTACCATGACCTTGCTTCAAAAGAACTTGGTGTCTGAGAAACAGCACACTGGAGACACTGTGGCTGTGAGGGTAGCAGGGGGCACTGTGTTCCGCCTACCTGTTGCCAGGGTACATTTGGATTGGGGAGTGGGCGCTAGACCTGTGAATGTGGGGGTCAAGAAGGACTTACCTGTTGATGTTCTCCTTGGAAATAACTTGGCCCCCCTTGTTTCTGCCTATGCTCCCATGGGTCCCACTGATGTTAACCCTGTGACTACCCGTGCCCAGATCCGTGCAGCAGAGACTGACCCACCTGCTGCTAAGCCCCAGGACGCTGAGCTCAGTAAATCTCTATCCGCTATTGATACGTGGAAGTCCTGTTACAATGCGCTGATGAAGGAGAAGAGTCACGTAGAGGATGAAATGGTCACGTTAAATAATCATGTAACCGTGCTAGCGGGAGAGAAGAGGAGTGCAGAGGAAAAAGCATGTTTAGAACAGGAATCTCTGCTAGACAAGCTGCACCGACAGACTGCAGAAAACACCAGCTTGAGAGTGGAACATGAAACATTAAAGACAAACTTAGTGACACTGGAGGAGAAGCTGACGCTGGCTCATAGTGAGGTGCAGCAACTTAAGGGCACCCTATGTCAGTATGAAGGGATTTCTGATACCTATAAAGAGCAGGTACAAAAAACTCGTAAGGAAGCTGATGAGATTTTGAAGGACTATTTAGCCCTGGTCTGGGCACTGAAGAAGTTGAACCCTTATTTATACGGGCAGAAATTCTCTCTCATAACGGGAATACAGATGGATTGTCCTGGCAAACTGACATGCCTACCACCTCCTAGTCCGGTCATCCCCAGGTTGACCCGCCAAAGGGTCAAGCCGGGTCTGGCGGAGTGTTCCACAAGGGGGGAGCTATGTGACAGACCCTGTGGTCAGAACTAAAAGAATTGACCATGTGTAGCTTTGAGAAGCTGTTTTCTAAAAGACAGGTTTGCTGGCCTCAGCTATTGTGTGCTATAATTACGTTTAAGTGATAAACATTCCATTGTTTAATCACCTCCAGAGAGCAGACGCCTAGGTGATAAGAAAAGCCAAATGTCTTGTGTTTAAATTGTTATCTGCTTGAATAATGTAATCCTATTGTGGCCTGTCAAAGGGCGTTGTCTCTCTAGCTAATGTACAACATTCTTTCAACCCCCCATCTGGGGTTAGACCTGCATATATACTGGGCATATGGCCCTTAATAAAGTACACTCTGTTTTTTACACTCAATGTGGAGCTTGGTCTCATGTTTGAGGGGAAAACTGGTTGGGGTTGTGAATTGCTGATTACCTATTCAGGACATTGTTCATCTGGTATTAACCCTTGGTATCCTGTTGGTACCATAACACATTGTATTCAAAGCAGCTGCGGAAACACTGCAGGGTTGACAATTTCATTATAGGTGGCAGCTTCAACAAGAAAAATCTGCTATTTTACATGGCAAAATAAAAATAAAGGTGCTACTTATAAACAATTTCATACATTCCAATAGGTAAAATGAGTCACTGGGAACATATAAAAAGAAACAGAAAGTTTTTTACAGGACACTGACTGTCACTTTAAGCTTTTTTTTGTTCAAAATAATATATACTTAAGAATATACTTAATATACATATACAGGTGCCAAAACCAGAATTACAATATCCAAATTTATTCTAAAATCCAAACTTTTTATTTAATGTTTCTTTAAAAATAAACTTTTCAAAAATTACTATTTTCCCTGTCTGGTAGTCACAAAAGTATTAAAATGATATGAACCTACCTTTAGTTGTATGTATAAGCTGTATTGTGACATGTAAATATAACCTAAATGACTTAAAGGGACAGTCAACTCCAGAATTGTTATTGTTTAAAAAGATAGATAATCCCTTTATTACCCATTCCCCAGTTGTGCATAACCAACACTGTTGTATAAATATGCTTTCAACCTCTGTGATTACCTTGTATCTAAGCATCCTCTGACAGCCCCCTGATCACATGACTTTTTATTTATTATCTATTGACTTGCATTTAGTACTGTGTTGTGCTAAATCTTAAATAACTCCCTGGGCGTGAGCTCAATGTTATCTATATGGCCCACATAAACTAGCAGTCTCCTGTTGTGAAAAGCAAATAAAAAGCATGTGATAAGAGGCTGTCTATAGTGGCTTAGAAAAAGGCAGAAATGTAGAGGTTTAAATGTTATAAAGCATGATAATATAGTAATGTTGGTTGTGCAAAGATGGGGAATGGGTAGCAAAAGTGTCATCCAACTCTTTAAAAAAAGAACAATTTTAGTGTTGACTGTCCCTTTAAGATATTGTTGTTTACACTTGGTCCCATCTCCTCCCCCAACTGTCCCATTTGAAAGATGCAAATGTTTCAAAATCCAAATCTTCTCCGGTCCCAAGCAGTTTGGATAAAGGGTTTTCTATCTGTACTGTTCTTTCATATCAATGTTAGTGATTGTAGGTTTAATATATAATGGGAAAGTAACTAGAATGGTGAACATTAGATATTTCTAAACAAGTGTGAGCTTGTTACAATATTTTAATGCCTATAGGATTTACGTTTAGTCAGCACATCCCTGGTGTTTATGATTGAGCCGGTGAGAAGACAGAATGGGGTGAAAGGCGAGTGCGGTTGGTAATGACTAAAGGGCAGAGAGTTACACAGAAAACACAATAATGTCACAAGAGTTCATCAGTTGTCACTACAGCTCTGACCTAAATCAGAAAAACAAGCTGCACAAATATAGACTTCCTAGAATGTTCCACTGAGACACTTTGTGACAAAGCAACCAGCCCAGCTAGGGGACTTTATGTTATTAAAGGGATATACAACTCAAAATTTATAGGCACAGGAATACATTTCAGCTGTGAAAAGAAGCATTTTCTAATACACAGGTACTAGCAATAATGCTTCTAGTAATTACTGTTTCACTGATTGCTTATACTGTGCATGGTGGTGCATATGTACATATGCCCTGTGCACCTGCATGTAATATCTGTGCCTGCTTAGATCAGTCATTACCAGCACAATATAGGTGCTGTCAGGTCCGGCTTACCATGGACCCTAGTTGGTCCAACAGACCCAGGCAGCACTTCAGTCAGACCCAGACCACTCCTCTCCTCTTTCTAAGTGGGGGAAGTTGCAGACTCCCAGCAGCATAACCTCCTCATGAACAAAGACACAGAACTGGTCACGGGTGACATTCAAGGTGGGACAAGTGCATCTCTTCCCTAACTTCCTTCCCCCTTATTGTGCATAAGCATTGGTAGCATGTAGGTAGGCAGGCTCAGTAACGTCAACGGTCAAGCTAGTAGGTTGATATGCTAATCAGGAATATTACATCAAGGGGGGGGGGTCATTTTATTCTCAGACCCAGGCAGCACAATATTTTGAGCCAGTCCGGAGCTCAGTGTTTGAATGAGGCTGCACAGAGCATATGTATGTATGCTACATGCACAGTAAAAGACATTACAGTTTTTAATTGTATGTCCCTTTAAAATAACCCCACTCTACCAAAGAAGACTGTAACATTTTGCTACACCTATATCACTGAGAAAACAAGCAGAAATCTCACACAACTCCTGTCATATTTATTTTTATTGCCACAAGCACATCATTAACCTCAGGACATTGTGAAAACTAAATAGTAAGTGTAACAGACAGACGCTTTAGGTAATAAGAAAATATTAGCTCACGTATCACATATGATATCAGGTTCCAGTCACTACAAAGTCATCATTGTCTCACTACATTGTTTTTCATTTGTTTCCATTGATTTTCTGATCGTAAAACACATCTGGAAACAGAGCTGTCAAGTTATTTTATAAAACAGTGTGACACATGATTTGAGATCTGTTCTCCAGATTACCCTAAGGACTACAAAATAAAAATACTGATTTGGCAAATCCTCTCCTGTGTGATGAAATCTGCAACAAGTTACATTTCACATAACTAACATATAAAATAATTCTATTAAACTGAAACCATAAAACCGTTAAAGGGACACTTAAGTCAAACTGTTCTCAGCTTCAATATCACATAGATTGTTAATGAGCTGTTCCAGTTCAGGACCTTAACTCTCTCTCTGTTATCACATGAGTTACCTTCCTCTCTTCATCCTCCCCCTACTTCCTTTACCTTTATATCTATAAAAGTGCAGAATGTAGAGGAAATTAGAAGCCATACTGCCCATTGTAATGTAAATAGCAGTGCTCTCACAGGTTTCAGATATTGGTGAGCGTCTTTCTACTGTACGCAAATTCAGTTTTCTCTTGTTAAGTGTATCCAGTCCACGGATCATCCATTACTTGTGGGATATTCTCCTTCCCAACAGGAAGTTGCAAGAGTCCACCCACAGCAGAGCTGCTATATAGCTCCTCCCCTAACTGCCATATCCAGTCATTCTCTTGCAACTCTCAACACGTATGGAGGTAGTAAGAGAGAGTGGTGTACTATAGTTAGTTTTTTATCTTCAATCAAAAGTTTATTGTTTTTAAATGGTACCGGAGTTGTACTATTTTATCTCAGGCAGCATTTAGAAGAAGAATCTGCCTGCGTTTTCTATGATCTTAGCAGAAGTAACTAAGATCCACTGCTGTTCTCACATATGTCTGAGGAGTTAGGTAACTTCAGAGGGGGAATGGCGTGCAGGTTATCCAGCAATAAGGTATGTGCAGTTTAAGTTTTTCTAGGGATGGAATTGCTAGAAAATGCTGCTGATACCGGATTAATGTAAGTTAAGCCTAAATACAGTGATTTAATAGCGACTAGTATCAGGCTTATTACCAGAGTTATATACTCTTATAAATTTGCAATATAAAACGTTTGCTGGCATGTTTAATCATTTTTATATATGCTTTGGTGATAAAACTTTATTGGGGCCTAGTTTGTTCCACATGGCTGGCTTAAATTTTGCTTAGAAACAGTTTCCTGAGGCTTTCCACTGTTGTAATATGAGTGGGAGGGGCCTATTTTAGCGCTTTTTTGCGAAGTTAAAATTACAAAATGAATCATCCAGCTTCCCTCAGCAGTCCCATGAATACTATAGGACATCTCTAAAGGGCTAAAAAGGCTTCCAAAATCGTTTATGGGGAAGGTAAGACCACAGCACAGCTGTGGCAGTTTGTTGTGTCTGTTAAAAAACGTCTATGTCGTTTTTTTGATCCGTTTTTTGCATGAAGGGGTTGATCATCCATTTGCAAGTGGGTGCAATGCTCTGTTAACTTATTACATATACTGTAAAAATTTCGTTTGATTTACTGCCTTTTTTCACTGTTTTTCAAATTTTGACAAAATTTGTTTCTCTTAAAGGCACAGTAACGTTTTTTATATTTGCTTGTTAACTTGATTTAAAGTGTTTTCCAAGCTTTCTAGTGTCATTGCTAGTCTGTACAAACATGTCTGACATAGAGGAAACTCCTTGTTCATTATGTTTAAAAGCCATGATGGAACCCCATCTTAGAATGTGTACCAAATGTACTAATTTCATGTTAAGCAATAAAGATCATTTTTTGTCTTTAAAAAAATTATCACCAGAGGATTCTGTCGAGGGGGAAGTTATGCCGACTAACTCTCCCCACGTGTCAGACCCTTTGACTCCCGCTTCAGGGACTCACGCTCAGATGGCGCCAAGTACATCAAGGGCGCCCATAGCGTTTATTTTACCAGAGGATTCTGTCGAGGGGGAAGTTATGCCGACTAACTCTCCCCACGTGTCAGACCCTTCGACTCCCACTTCAGGGACTCACGCTCAAATGGCGCCAAGTACATCAAGGGCGCCCATAGCGTTTATTTTACAAGACATGGCAAAGGTTGTGAATAATACACTGGTAGCGGTATTAGTCATACTACCTGAAATTAAAGGAAAAGCAAGATAGCTCTGGGGGTAGATACAGAGCATACAGACGCTTTAAGAACCATGTCTGATACTGCCTCACAATATGCAGAAGCTGAGGGGAGCTTCAGTCTGTGGGTGATATTTTTGACTCAGGGAAGATGATTTAACCTGATTCTGATATTTCTACATTTAAAATTTATGCTTGAGAACCTCCACTTGTTGCTCAGGGAGGTTTTAGCTGCTCTGAATGACTGTGTTACAATCGCAGTGCCAGAGAAATTGTATAGACTGGATAAATACTATGCAGTGCCGGTGTGTACTGATGTTTTTCCAATACCTAAAGAGGTTTACAAAAATTATTAATAAGGAATGGGATAGAACAGGTGTGCCGTTCTCTTCCCCTCCTATTTTTAGAAAAATGTTTCTAATAGTTGCCACCACACGGGACTTATGGCAGACAGTTCCTAAGGTGGAGAGAAGAGTTTCTACTCTAGCTAAACGTACTTCTATCCCTGTCGAGGATACTTGTGCTTTTTTAGATCCAATGTATAAAAAATTATAGGGTTACCTTAGGAAAATGTTTATTCAACAAGGTTTTATCCTGCAGCCCCTTGCATGCATTGCTCCTGTCACTGCTGCTGCAGCGTTCAGGTTTGAGTTTCTGGATGAGGCTTTACAGGTAGCGACTCCATTGGATGAATATACTTGACAAGCTTAGAGCACTTAAGCTAGCCAATTCCTTTGTTCTGATGCCTTTGTTCTTTTGACTAAACTAAAGGCTAAGAATTCTGTTTTTTACTATGCTGGCATGCAGAGCGCTATGGCTTATATCATGGTCAGCTGTCGTGACTTTAATAAATAGGCTACTTAACTTCCCTTCAAGGGGCAGACTCTATTCGGGCCTGGTTTGAAGGAGATTATTGCTAATATCACTGGAGGAAAAGGTCATGCCCTTCCTCAGGACAGGTCCAAATCAAGGGCCAAAAAGTCTAATTTTCGTGCCTTTTGAAACTTCAAGGCAGGTGTGGCATCAACTTCCTCTAAGGCAAAATAAGAGGGAACTTTTGCTCAGTCCAAGGCGGTCTGGTGACAACCGGACCTGGAACAAAGATAAGCAGGCTAAGGAGCCTGCTGCTGCCTCTAAGACAGCATGAAGAACGGCTCCCTTTCTGGTAACGGATCCTGTAGGGGGCAGATTTTCATTTTTCGCCCAGGCGTGGGCGAGAGAGAGAGGCCCAGGATCCCTGGGCATTGGAAATGATATTCCAGAGGTATCTTCTGGATTTCAAAGCTTTTCCCCCCCAAAAAAAGGGGAGATTTCACATTTCACAATTATCTGCAAACCAGATAAAGAAAGAGGCATTCTTACACTGTGTACGAGACCCATCCAGTTCCAAGGGAGGAACAGGGACAGAGTTTTTACTCAAATCTGTTTGTGGTTGCCAAGGAGAGGGAACCTTCAGATCTATTTTGGATCTAAAGATCTTAAACAAATTCCTCAGAATTCCATCATTTAAGATGGAAACTATTTGTACCATTTTAACTATGATCCAGGAGAGTCAATAGAGGACTACAATGGAGTTGAAGGATGCTTATCCTCACATTACGATACATAAAGATCACCATCGTTTTTCAGGTTTGCCTTTCTAGACAGGCATTACCAGTTTGTAGCTCTTTCCTTTGGGTTAACTACAGCCCCAAGAATCTTTATGGAGGTTCTGGGGTCCCTTTGGCGGTCCTTAGGCCACGGGGCATAGAAGTGGCCCCTTATTTGACGACATCCTGATACAGACGTCAAACATCCAAATTGCCAAGTCTCATACGGACGTAGTACTGGCATTTCTGAGATCGCATGGGTGGAAAGTGAACAAGGAAAGAGTTCTCTATCCCCAATCTCAAGGGTTTCCCTCCTAGGGACTCTGATAGATTCTGTAGAAATGAAAATTTACCGGACAGTGTCCAGGTTGTCAAAGTTTCTAAATTTCTGCCGTGTTCTTCATTCCATCCGCACCCTTCGGTGGCTCAGTACATGAATGTAATCGACTTAATGGTAGCGGCAAGGGACATAGTACCGTTTGCACGCCTACATTTCAGACCACTGCAACTATGCATGCTCAGTCAAAGGAACGGGGATTACACAGATTTGTCCCCCTGTTAAATCTGGACCAAGAGGCCAGAGATTCTCTTCTCTGGTGACTATATCGGGTCCATCTGTCCAAGGGTATGACCTTCCGCAGGTCAGATGGGACAATTGTTACAACAGATGCCAGCCTTTTAGGTTGGGATACAGTCTGGAACTCCCTGAAGGCTCAGGGATAGTGGACTCAGGAGGAGACCCTCCTTCTAATAAATATTCTGGAACTGGGAGTGATATTCCATGTTCTTCAGACTTGACCTCAGTTAGCAACTCTGAGGTACATCATATTTCAGTCGGACATGTTATGAATATTACCTTTATCTATAAAAGTATATTATGTGAAATGGTGCAATTTTAAATGACACATTTTTCTATAAGTTATGAAAGGTAATAAACAAATCTGAATCCTTTTAGTTGCTATCAGTCTATTAATTATACCGACACCAGATGAATAACAAAAATTAACTTTATTAAAGTATTTTGTTATTAATAATTAGCATTTAATAGAAACTTAAGCAATCAAAATATTACAGAGAAATAAACTACCGTTCTATAATAATCACTAACGTGATAACATAACATCAAATAGCAAGGAAAACAGAATAATACAGAGATTAAACTATAAAGATGATTAAGTCATATTTTCAAAATAACACAAACATTGGCATGATGATAAGAACCAAATATTTCATTAAAACCCTCTAAGGTAATTGCGGAGAATCAGGTAGATTAATAATTATCACAAACTGTCAGATGATAATCTATCCTAATTCCTGATTCACCCGGTGTTATTGTCGACAAATAAGACCAGGTGGTATAAATTTTATAAAGAAAACACAAAGCTATAAAACAATTAATTAATTTACCTGATTAAATATGAAAAGGCATTTTACATAAATGTTAAATGTAAATCTTAATGATATTAACATCTAAAGTGACTTTCTTTCATACATCACCAAAGTAAATAAATTCCCCCTTTTGCAGACAGGAATCAAACTGTCAGGTTGTAGGTCTGTCCCAATAGGCTAAACTCGTCTCAGCAGTTATAATCCAATAATCTCGGACCTCTGTACTTGATTAGCAAATTACCAACTCCATAAATTATGTGACCAGTTCAAAAGCCCAGAAAAACGACCCCCTCCCATTGGGCTAGACCCTATATATTCTCATTCTCTCATCTAGGAGGAGTCATTAATTATAATATTTTAATCATTAATTAACATAAAATTAATTAGATGAAATATTATTGTTCTAACAGTAGATGGCTCTCGCATATAGGGTAAAAATATTTGAAAAATACTTATTATATTTATGTTTACCCCAACATTCCTAAACTACAATCAAGGTTATAAACTGCACTTTATTTACAGAAATAAGCGACTAGCTGGGGTCTGAGCAAGTAAACTACCTTTAATAATGGAAAACATGTTGATATGAAACTTCTCAGTCAGCAAGACTGAGGAAAACAAAATTCAATGTAATAATAGCTGAGCCCTGGTTAAGCTTAAAACAAGAAAACAACATGGAGTCTGTTCTGTCATGAAAAATTCATGACATATTCCCCCTCATCTAGACTATCTTACCCCGCCTAGGATGGATGAGATTAGTCTAGATCACTGTCTTATATGGGCGATTATTATGGTCAACCATCCGAAGACTAAGAGGAGGAGGGTATCTTCCCCTCTTGAAATTCTTATACCATAGAATCGTTAACCCACAATTCCATCTCCAAGTACCCACATTATGTACAGTTTTCAGTTGATAAATATCATTACATGGCATATGTGGCACCTTTATGAGAAAACAAAGTTCCATGTTTTTGGGATCAATGTAAGGTGGCAAAGCAGAACCAGCATCAAAAGCAATGTTTATTTGCATTTCATCAACATCCTTTCCATAATGTCCATAATTGATAAAATATAATGGAATATGTCCCTCAACAAGACTCTCAATTCCACTTTGAATCTCTCGTAACCAATTTCCTGTAAAATACACCACTGGGTCCAAAAAAAACTTAACAGTTCATTCTGAATTAGTTCATGTTTATATTGGACCTTTATCGCTCGGATGGAAAGACCTGAATGCAAATTAGTGGTCACAACAGTATCATTAACGATCTCCATCATATCTGACAAACTCTCCTTTTGTTTCTTCAAAACCTCCATCATGGTTACCATCTGTTCACGAAAAATTGACATTTCATGATTCAAATTACTGATGGAAATTGAATTAGACACAGCCGCTGTAGTAACAGCTGAAAAACCCATGACGGATGTTGCAACTAGTCCAGCAATAACTCCAGGTGGTACGTGATTGTACATTGTAAGATCCACCAGGAAAAGACTTCTGCAACTGCCCCAACATTTCCTTAGTAGTAGACTGGATCCTTTTAACATGTTCTTGATACCAAGATTTAATTTCTGGTGATTCAACCTTGGAAACATCAAAATATTTTGCAATAGTAACCTCAGGATCCAGACTGATGAATATCTTTTGGGAGAAAACTTTCCGGTTGGTAATCAGGAAACCGGGGAATTCCTCAAGCATGATCCCAGAAGATGGACCAGGTTCTATCACAGGTTGTACATGAATCTCAACCGAGACACCCTGGAACTGGAACAGGATGGTCCAGATGACTGCCAACATCCTGGATCTCATCAATCTAAACCCAACTGGAAGGTGATATTCATCTGTAATAGGGGAAAAAACATATTCAGTACAAAATATACACCTTTATCCTAAAGAAACCATTTTAATAATCATAGTGATTATTCTTCTATATATGGATTATTCTCCCCCTCTAGTTTTAACTTTGACCTAGGGTGACAGGCACGCAATTGGTTAACCCTTTAAGGACGCAGCTTTCAGTTTGCTCAATTGTTTTATGACGGAAAAATTCCGTCATATGTCCTTAAGAGGTTAATGTGCACCCACTTTTCTATTGACTTCCCACTTGTGGGAATCAAAATCTTTTATGCCACAGGTGAAAGTTTGTCAATAATGAAATACGGCCCTTCCCATGATGGGAGAAACTTCTTCTCTCTAACTTGATTTCTAAGAAAATTGTAAAGATAAACTTTATCATTTACCTCATATTCTTTCTTTGTGGTTTTCATGTCATAATATGTTTTAGCACATATTGCGGCTTTCTCAAGATTTTTCTGAGCAAAAGCAAATGCTTGTTGCAAATGCTTTCTTAAATTCTCAACATATTGATAGGTTGTTGTTGCATTGATCAAACTCTGATCCTGAGTACGATACAACAAATGCTGTGGAAGTACCATCCTTCTACCTGTCATTAGTTCAAAAGGAGACATTTTTGTCTCAGTACTAGGAGTGGATCTAATAGCCATCAACACCAAAGGCAACTTAATATCCCAATCTTTCCCTGATTCCTTCACAAACTTTTTCAGGATATTTACAACTGACTAATTATACCGTTCAACTCCACCACTCGAGGCAGCACGGTAAGAAATATGTAATTTCCTTTTCACACCCAGAATAGACCACATTTTTCTCATCACTTCACTTGTGAAATGAGTACCTCTATCAGACTCAATCCTCTGAGGAAGTCCAAACCTAGAGAAAACATGATTGATTAATAAAGCAGCAGCTGTTTCAGACCTTCAATTAGGGGATGGAAGACACCCCACCCATTTGGTAAACATACATGTAACGGTTAACATGCATTGATTGCCCCGTGATGTGTTTGTAAGTGGTCCTACAAAGTCAATTTGTAGATCAAACCATGGGAGAGACATACCTCTTTTTTGTAAAGGTGCCCTGTGGGTTGGAGAATTTGGTTGAAACTGTGAACAAACCAAACACCCCTGACAATAAGTCTGAACATCTTTCAGCATATGTGGCCAATATGCATAATCACGCAATACTTCATAAGTAATTCTCTCCCCGCGATGACCTGATGTTGGTGCATCATGGGCATGCTGCAGCATAAGACCTCTAAAAGAAGTAGGAACAACCCACTGTATAGATCCATTATTAGTTGTCCGAACTAACAAACCATCTTTAAGACTAAATTTAGACTTATACTTAAATAAAATCCTAAGGTCCTCATTTTCAGTGCAATCTTTCTCCTGGATTGGATACACTATAGGATTCTCCTTAAAAAGGTAAAATTTACCCACAACAGGATCCTCTTTCTGACTGGTAATCAAATCCTCGTTAGGTGCATCCTGACTCCATTGCACTACAGATAGTTCTTGATCCTTCTTTATTTGCTGACGGGTTACTACTGCGATTTGACATGCACCAAGAAGGTGTTCAATGTCAAACATTTCCCCGTCCAGGGCACCTTGTTTAGCCATTGTATCAGCTAAATCATTTCCTTCCTTGTCAATACCATGCATCTTTGAATGACCCTTTGTCTTCTTCCAAAAGACAATCAAGTCATTAGAGATAACAATATCATCAATTGCAAGTATCATCTTTCCATGTTTAACTGGCTTGTTACGGGCTCTCATCATCCGATTACGCTTCCACACAGGAAGGTATTCAACAAAACTGTTACGGACATAATCTGAATCTGTAATGATAACAAATTCTTTAAATCCCTGATTTACTGCCATTTGAATGGCCTTATACACAGCGCTTAATTCAGCCATTTGGCTACTTTTCGGGCCCAAACAATAACCGACAGGTTGTATGTGATAATCACTACCCCACACAATACCTGCTCCAGCTACAAGTTTCTTTTCACCATTTTCAGTGGTATGAAAAGCACAACCATCAACATATACCTTAGGTAGTGGTTGACAATACATTTCCTCATAAACCTTATGTCGTGAGAATATGTAATCATCCATATAATCATCCTCAGAGCAATCATGAAGTTCAGCTAGTCCTTATGCAACATATTTTTTCTTATTCTGTGCATAATGAACCTCCAAAGGCCAACCCTGCAAAGACAAGGTCCAGGATGTAATGCGACTGTTAGATAGATTTCCTGCCTTTATTTTATTACTCTGTAAATACTGTAAAGACTGATGAGCAGTTTCCACAATAATTTTTTCTCCTTGGATATAACTCCGAAAATATTGTAAGGCCCAAACTGTTGCAAACAATGCTTTTTCACAATCATTAAATTTGATCTCCACTGGAGATAAGGCCTTGCTTGCATATGCAATGATCTTATTCTGTTTATCATGTTGCTGATAAAGAACTGCACTCAAGGTAAGATCCGTATATCCTGTCTCCAAGTAAAATGGATCTCCCTTTACTGGATAGGCTAAACAAGGGGCTTGAGTAAGTCTTAGCTTTAACTCTTGAACTGCCTGGTCTTGTTCTACTGTCCAATTCCAAGGCTCCCCTTTCTTTAATAGCCTAATCAAGGGTTTAGTAATTTCAGCATAGCTGTCAATAAATTTCCTAGAGTAATTTGTTATACCTAGGAAGGATCTTAGTTCTTTAATACTTGTTGGACTCTTTGTTTTCAATAAAGCTTCAACTTTCTTTTCTGGGGATTCAAACCATCAGCAGTTATTTCATGACCAAGGAAATTCACTTTAGTTCTACACCATTGCGCTTTTTGAATTGAGAGTTTTACACCTGCCCTTTTCAATTGATTAAGTACATGCCTGACTTCTTCCAAGTGTTCATCAAAAGTAGAGCTTTTGATTAATATATCATCCACATAGAATAATGTCCCCCTTTCAGCAGCATCAGGCATAGCCTTATGCATAAAAATACCAAACTCCTGTCCCGAATTAATATACCCAAAAGGCATCCTGACCCAGGTAAATTGTTCTCCACCTAATGAAAATGCAAGTTTAGGTTGGTCCTCCTCACACACCTTGACAGTCCAATAACCTTGCGCACAGTCTAAGGTCGTAAAAATTTTAGAACCTTGTATCTGTGCAAGACATTGATCTATGTATGGAACTGGCCATCCTGACATAGGCACACACTTATTAAGCTGTCTCAAGTCAGCACACAACCTCCATTGCCCATTTGGTTTCAACACTCCCAAAATAGGAGTATTAAAGGGACTATGTATTGGTTTAATAATACCTCTTGATTCCAAGTTCTTAATAATATCTGCTAAAGATTCATAGGAGGCCAATGGCAAACGATATTGTCTCACATATACTGGAGGTGCTTTAGGATCAGTTGGAACTCTAAGAGTATGTAGATCTGTTGAACCACAGTCATAAGAATCTTTGGCAAATATCTCCTGAAATTCCATTAAGATTTCTCTTAATTGTTGGCATTCCCTTTCATTAGAACACCCATCTGCCAAAGAAATCTGTTCCTCCACCATTTCATTAAATCCAGGAAAAATTTCAGGTTTACGTATCTCATATGTCTCTTCGAGCTGTATGGATAGGTCCTTTGTAATCATATTTACCCTCTTCTTCTCTTCCTTTGCATACCCATCTGATTCATCATCAGAGAGCTTTTGATCAAAGATAATCTCAGATTCCGTAATCTTACATATACCTTCCTTTTCCTTGAAAGGGTATACAGATTGCACTGTGAACAATCCATCAGGTTGGGAATGGAAACATTGCTCCACTATCTGCTCTTCTGTTAAATATCCATCAGGGATAAGACCTATAACAGAATTAGTGGGATCAGAGGTAAAATACTCAGAATCTATTGCAAACCCCACTATAGTACTCCTCTTCAAACATATACTATGGGGCATCACATTATTTACCAAAATGGTAAATGGCATCTGGTGAATATTGACCAATGGCATATGAGTAACAGTTATGCCCAATTGTTGGATCCTCTGACATATATTTATCAGAGCATCAGAGCCTTGAATTTCTTGCCCCCTTTTAACCTCTAGAGAAAGGGGAAATTGATTTCCACCCCCTGGAATAGTTACATTATTTTGAACTTGTACAATCATTGCATATGGCAATTATTGAGCAGATCTCAAAACCTTTATGTCATCCATACAGTTTAGAGGGTTACTCTTTAATCTTGACCATAAAATATGGTTAGTAAAATCAATTTGAACAGCAAAGCGATGTAACAAATCATTTCCAATATACATTTGATATGTTGGCTCATCCAAAACCAAAAATAAATGTCTGGCAGTCTTATTTCCAAGAGAGACAGACAACAAGCATTTAGCTACAACAGCTACGTCTGTAACATCACCATCAATATCATGCACCCACTGATCATAAGGTGGAAGATTATCATTGGATTCTCCAATTGTCTTAATAAGCAACTACTAATGTAACTATGCTCTCTATTAAGGGCACGTTTTGCATGTTTTACCCTTCCAATATCATTAATTTGAAGAGGAATAAACAATTCATGATCTATTTCTTTTAACTCGGTTAAAAACTGAGTATGATTCTTTAAATCAGATGACTTACCATTCTTCTGAAGAAATGAAATGGTAAGTACATCACCTTCCACCAAAGTACCTGCAATCTCTTTTGGATTAACTTGAATAACATTGTCACACATATATAACTGCATGCCAACATCCTTATTTTGTAGGATTGTCATCTCAGGTACTTGACTGTTCCGAAAATGAATTTCAACAGAATCCTCTCTATGCTCAATTATATGACAACACTTTTTGTTAGTATAATATTTAACCCGTTGATAATTGATTGGTGTATTCACCTGTGACCATACAACACCATTTATGCAATCAATTATAGGATTAAGACGTCTTAGCAAATCATTCCCAATAAGAAATTGTTCTTCAGCTGCTTTAACCACAACAACTGGATGTTGCAGGGACATTTTCCCAATTTTGATTTTAAGCCATACATAACCTATAACTTCAATAGGTTTTCCATCAAAATTTTGCAAGATACCCGTGTAGGTTTTTAACTTTAACTCCTCTGGAGCTATGTCCATGATTTGCCTAAAAATATTTTCTGACATGACAGTAATTTGAGAACCAGTATCAATCAGGCTCATGACCTGTCCCATAATGTTCTGGATGTTGAGGGGTATATAATACCTCTGATTTCTTTCTTGCATTTCACAGAGAAAATGAGAATGCTCCAACATGTTAGCATTCTTCCATTGTTTACATTTGGTAATATTGTCCCCCTCCAGGTCTGAAACACCTAACCATTGTATTGTAAAAATTTTAGGTGAATTATCAGTATTAATGGTAGGGGTATCCAATATCAACCCATTACCACCACCTTCAGGTAAAGCTTGCAGGACTGCCGTAGTCTCATGGGATTTAATAACATCCTGCATATGACTACAGTTTTCAAGTAACATGTTATCTCTTAACCCCATATGAGCAGGATCAGGAGTGACACATAACACTCTCTCAGTCTGTCCTGTTAAAGGGAGAGAAGCATTTTTGCATTCATTAGAGCTTACATAATCACTTAAAATAATTTTTTGATTAGATTGAAACTTTACCACATTTTCACCTGAGGAAAGATTAGTACCATGAGCAATAACATTCTCTAAATTACTATTTACATCAGACAACACGTGTACATTAGATTCATTAATCACATCAAATCCTGGAGTTTGCTTTGGGGTATCAATTAGTCAATTTACCTGACTAGTACTAGGCTGGCAATCAGAAAAGGGGTTCTTTCCTGATTTTACGTTTGGCTGGGACAACATTGACATCAACTGGCTCATCTGCAAGCTTAACTCCTTAACCTGTTTTTCCAGCCTACCATAGTCTTCAGACTTTTGAGAAGCTTTCTTAGGCATTCCCTCCTTTGGACTGGAAGGGGCAGGCTGTGTTACAGCTGTTGCTGTAGGATTAGTATTTGCAGATCCTCTGCCAGGAAACCTATTATTATAATAGCTCCTGTTAAACCAGTTTGTTTTCCCTCGACCAAAATAATCAGTATTAGCATTTGCAGGACCCCATGTGTTCTGTCTCGGCCCCCCCTCTCCTGAACATTTTTCTGTCTGAGATTTCTGACTGGACTGTAATGGATGCTCAGAAGCAACACTAATTTCTGCTACTTGGCCTGAAAAACTCTTTGTTTTAGAAATACCCTTTAACTCAAGATGGTGAATTTCAAAAACTTTGGTACATTCTTTAACAAGCCAATTTAATGACACTTTCGGGTTAAAATCTCTAACCAGATTTTGGCGTATGTATGCCGGTAATGCATAAAAATACAATTGTTTAAATTCTGGGCAATTACAATCGGCCGCGGCTTCACACTCACAGTAAAAGCGTTTGAGACAAGCCAGAAAATCACGAGGGCTCTGATCATCTGCACATTGCATACTGTACAAACTTTTTTTCTTTGCAAGGACATATTTAAGAGGGGAAAAGGCTGTATACAGTCAGGGTTGGCTCCAAGGGGGGGCATTGGGGGGCAATGCCCACCCAAATGGAATGCTTTGCCCCCTCAAAAAATATTGATATGATCATACGCTTTAAAAATAATAAATAAAATAATGAATTGTTATGTAATGCTGCATAGCTAAATCTAATCTACAAAATTGCCAGTACCTGAAAACCTAGTATCCTCACTGTTATAGCAAACAAAGGGGTTAATTGCATTGGGGGGTTTGGGGTGCATGACTGTTTAGGGGACATGATTGAGATTTGAGAATGGTAATTAAGGGGTGAATTGTTTTTAAGGACATATTGCACTGGGGGTCTCAAGTTTAATAGCTCTATTTTAGTGCACTGCATAGAATTTAGACTTTATTCTTTTACCTAGTGATAGTACATATTCTCCAAATGTTAATAGTGGGGGTTAAGCCAGCCAAAATCTACACTTTCCTGCAGAATATGTAGGTCTTCTCTTATTTTGACTCTCATATATGCTTTGTAAATGCGTGCCCCCTCGTGAAAAAAAAATGCCCCCCCATTTCATTCATCTGGAGCCGACCCTGTATACAGTTCATACTTTATATCATCCCACCGTTTAACCCCCTCTTCCTCAAGACATTTGAAAAATCCAAAATGCTTAATGGCAAAAGTCCAAGGTAAATAACGTATCTTAGAACTGTTATCTGTCACCTCCAACAACTCCAGAGTACGTTCAAATAAATCTATATGATCAACAATTGATGTTTTACTACATTCATCAAATGGTTGAATAGTTTCCTTAAGAAACTTTATGATTTTCACATCATTATGTCTAACGTTCAATTTTTTTGCTTGTTTGCTTTTATTTGGCATTGTTTTATAATCAATACTTTCAGCACCGTCAGAAAATTCCTGTGCCTCTCCCGATTCTGACACATCACAGTCAGAATGTATTAAAGTCTTAATTCTGTGATCCAAATCTTTCTTTTCCTTTGAGGAAAAATCAACATGAGCGGGAGTTGAAAACTTAATCTCAGGTTGAACACAGAGCTCAGATTGACCTTCCTTGAGTTTCTCCAACTCCTTTTCAGCATTACTCGTTTATCAAGAATGCTATTAAAGCATCATTTTCACGATTAGAGGATGTCAATCTGTCTTTAAGAGCACTAACTCTGTATTCTAAGTCATTTATTTTAATCTGCAACTCCCGTTCTGTCTTTTCCTGGCAGCGAACCTTATTTTCGCTTTCAGACAATTTTTTATTCAACATATCCACCTCAGCTGATACAATAGTAAATTCAGCATTCTGTTGGACATATTTGTCAGCCCAAAATTCATGCAAAAGAAATAATATTGGCCATGTACTATATATCAATTTATTTATCTCATTAGAGCCCTTAGCATTTGCCAATTCTAACAATTTTGCCATATAACCATCAGGGTTATCCCACAAAATATATTTTGGGTCACGGATCATTGACTTCAAACCCAGATACCAATTATCAAAAGAATCCTTTGATTTAACTTTACGAAACAGTTGACGTAAAACTCTATTTCGCACAACTTCCGCTGTATCAGTATCAGATATAGGTTGAGAATTTCCCAACAGGGACCCACTATCCTGACGAGAAACATCCCCTAACACAGACATTTTTCTAATCAAATGCTCAAATATCCCACTGTAGCTTTAACTGTAAAATACTTTTTTCCTATCCGGGACAACAGCCAAAATGTTATCTCTTCTCAAAGCAACACAAGGACAGCAAAACAAGCTCAAGTCTGCTTTTCACTTAAAGGAGAAATACAATTGCAAGAAGATACGTAATTAATCCTAATTATTTCCACAAGAAAACAGCAATATCGGCAATCAATAAACTATTTCAACTCTCTGCTAGTGCCTCCAAGATGTTATGAATATTACCTTTATCTATAAAAGTATATTATGTGAAATGGTGCAATTTTAAATGACACATTTTTCTATAAGTTATGAAAGGTAATAAACAAATCTGAATCCTTTTAGTTGCTATCAGTCTATTAATTATACCGACACCAGATGAATAACAAAAATTAACTTTATTAAAGTATTTTGTTATTAATAATTAGCATTTAATAGAAACTTAAGCAATCAAAATATTACAGAGAAATAAACTACCGTTCTATAATAATCACTAACATGATAACATAACATCAAATAGCAAGGAAAACAGAATAATACAGAGATTAAACTATAAAGATGATTAAGTCATATTTTCAAAATAACACAAACATTGGCATGATGATAAGAACCAAATATTTCATTAAAACCCTCTAAGGTAATTGCGGAGAATCAGGTAGATTAATAATTATCACAAACTGTCAGATGATAATCTATCCTAATTCCTGATTCACCCAGTGTTATTGTCGACAAATAAGACCAGGTGGTAGGAATTTTATAAAGAAAACACAAAGCTATAAAACAATTAATTAATTTACCTGATTAAATATGAAAAGGCATTTTACATAAATGTTAAATGTAAATCTTAATGATATTAACATCTAAAGTGACTTTCTTTCATACATCACCAAAGTAAATAAATTCCCCCTTTTGCAGACAGGAATCAAACTGTCAGGTCGTAGGTCTGTCCCAATAGGCTAAACTCGTCTCAGCAGTTATAATCCAATAATCTCGGACCTCTGTACTTGATTAGCAAATTACCAACTCCATAAATTATGTGACCAGTTCAAAAGCCCAGAAAAACGACCCCCTCCCATTGGGCTAGACCCTATATATTCTCATTCTCTCATCTAGGAGGAGTCATTAATTATAATATTTTAATCATTAATTAACATAAAATTAATTAGATGAACTATTATTGTTCTAACAGTAGATGGCTCTCGCATATAGGGTAAAAATATTAGAAAAATACTTATTATATTTATGTTTACCCCAACATTCCTAGACTACAATCAAGGTTATAAACTGCACTTATTTACAGAAATAAGCGACTAGCTGGGGTCTAAGCAAGTAAACTACCTTGAATAATGGAAAACATGTTGATATGAAACTTCTCAGTCAGCAAGACTGAGGAAAACAAAATTCAATGTAATAATAGCTGAGCCCTGGTTAAGCTTAAAACAAGAAAACAACATGGAGTCTGTTCTGTCATGAAAAATTCATGACAGACAATATCACGACTGTGGCTTACATCAACCATCAAGGGGGGACAGAAGTTCCCTAGCGATATTAGAAGTCTTAAAACAATTCACTGGACAGAGACTCACTCTTGTCTATCAGCTATCCATATCCCAGGTGTTAAGAACTGGGAGGCGGATTTTCTAAGTCGTCAGACTTTTCATCCGGGGGAGTGGGAATTCCCTCCGGAGGTGTTTGCACAAGATCAAGCAGGAGAGTGCTTTGGTGTTTTTGACAGCACCTGCATGGCCACGCAGGACCTGGTATGCAGATCTGGTGGACATGTTATCCTTTCCACCATGGTCTCTGCTTCTGAGACAGGACCCTCTACCTCAGGGTCCTTTCAACCATCTAAATTGACTTCTCTGAGATGGACTGCCTGGAGACTGAACGCTTGATGTTATCAAAGCATGGCTTCTCCGAGTCAGTCATTGATACCTTAATACAGGCATGAAAGCCTGTCTCTAGGAAAATTTAACATAGATATGGTGTAAATATCTTATTGGTATGAATCCAAGGGTTACTCATGGAGTAAAGTCAGGATTCCCAGGATATTATCTTTTCTCCAAGATGATTTTGAGAAAAGGGTTGTCAGCTAGTTCCTTAAAAGGACAGATTTCTACTCTGTCTATTCTTTTGCACAAGCGTCTGGCAGGTATTCCAGACGTTCAGGCATTTTGTCAGGTTTTGGTTAGAACCAAGCCTGTGTTTAAACCTGTTGCTCCGCCATGGAGCTTAAACCTGGTTCTTAAGGTTCTTCAAGGAGTTCCGTTTGAACCTCTTCATTCCATAGATATCAAACTTTTATCTTGGAAAGTTCCTTTTTGGTAGCTATTTCCTCGGCTCATAGAGTCTCCGAGTTATCTGCGTTACAATATGATTCTCCTTATCTGGTCCTCGGTACGGATAAGGTAGTCCTGCGTACCAAACCTGGGTTTTTACCTAAGGTGGTATCTAACAAGAATATCACTCAAGAGATTGTTGTTCCATTCTTGTATCCTAATCCTTCTTCAAAGAAGGAAAGTCTGTTACACAATTTGGAAGTGGTTCGTGCTTTAAAGTTTTACTTACAAGCTACTACAGATTTTCATCAAACATTTACCTTGTTTGTTGTCTACTCTGGACAGAGGAGAGGTCAAAGACTTCAGCAACCTCTCTGTCTTTTTGGTTAAAAAGCATAATTCATTTAGCTTATGAGACTGCTGGACAGCAGCCTCCTGAAGGGATTACAGATCATTCTACTAGAGCTGTGGCTTTCACTTGGGCCTTTTTAAAATGAGGCTTCTGTTGAACAGATTTACAAGACGGCTTCTTGGTCTGCGCTTCATACTTTTTCAAATTTAACAAATTTTATACTTTGCTTCTTTGGAGGCTATTTTTGGGAGAAAGGGTTTTTTACAGGCATTGGTACCTTCCGTTTAAGTACCTGCCTTGTCCCTCCCATCATCCGTGTACTTTAGCTTTGGTATTAGTATCCCACAAGTAATGGATGATCCGTGGACTGGATACACTTAACAAGAGAAAACATAATTTATGCTTACCTGATAAATTTATTTCTCTTGTAGTGTATCCAGTCCACGGCCCGCCCTGTCATTTTAAGGCAGGTAATTTTTTCATTTGAACTACAGTCACCACTGCACCCTATGGTTTTTCCTTTCTCTGCGTGTTTTCGGTCGAATGACTGGATATGGCAGTTAGGGGAGGAGCTATATAGCAGCTCTGCTGTGGGTGGACTCTTGCAACTTCCTGTTGGGAAGGAGAATATCCCACAAGTAATGGATGATCCGTGGACTGGATACACTACAAGAGAAATAAATTTATCAGGTAAGAATAAATTATGTTTTTAATCTTGTGCACTGTTTATTGTACAGCAGAAGATAAAGTCATAGGTTACTGGCATCAGGGGGTGACAGGGGTGACTCCTGTCAGGGGCCCAATGGGCCAGGGGGGCCCCATGAGGCAATAACTAAAAAAAAAATGTTATTACAAGGAGTAAAGTTTTAGTATTTGAGAGGATTTCTGAGTGTGCACTAAACCACAATGCACAGTGTGAGACAGACTTGGCACTTTGTTTGTACAGTGTGTGCCTGAGTCAGACGAATGATCACTTTGCAGAGGAGGTAGGACTTACTTAGCAATTGTTTTTTATTTCTTTGTGCAATTTCGGATTGTAACTTCAGTGTGGTAGTAGTTGTATGGTGGGGCCAGGGGTCCATAAAAACATTTTTTTTTTAGCAGCAGTGTATTTATGATTATTTGACAATGCTGTAGAAATTCTATATTTAAAATCATGCAGAAATGTTTCCTCCTCAATACACAAATGGTAGGTTCCCTTTTGGCAGATATGCATTTTTTTATTTTAATATATATATATATTACATTCCAGTTTACTGCCCCTTTATGCAAGGACTTTCCAGATGCAAGGAGGCATTTTATCTAAGATTTTTACATCTGCATAAAATGTTATACTCTCAGACTAAGATTGCTCAGTGTTTGAAATGAGACAGGTTAACTTAAAACTGTTCAGTTTACACTACAGCTGACTTAATTTTGAAATACATACCAACAAGCCTAAATCCTGCATTTAACCAGATCTAATGGTATGAGTACCACAGCTTATGGTTCCACCAAGACCATATAGAGTACAGCATTTTAAAAATCCATAAGTACAGCTGACAGATGGGAACATTTGTACACTATATTTGAAGTGGTGCTCTTGGTTGGGGAAGATGGGGAAAAATCAAACAAACATATGTCAACTTTTTAAAAGTACTTTTCTTCATCTAGCTATCTACCCAGATCATTAATGTACAATTTTGAATTCACAGAATTATTTTTGTTTACACATTTACAAATATGATTCTTTAAAAAGTGATCTCTTCATTTCTGCAATTTTTTTTATCATGCATGTCACAGACTGTTGATTTAGGGGATGCAAGGTACATAAATGTTTCCTCCTGTGAGTGTTTCTGTGGGTGTCTGTGTTTGTCTTTGTGCTTTGGTTTGTGTCTCTATGAGTGTGTATGTATTTTTTTCTGTGGGTCTCTCTGTGAGGGAGGGTGTGTGTGTATGTCTTTGTGCATTTTCTGTGGATGTCTGTGAGGGTGTGTGCATATGTCTTTGAGCTTTTTCTATGGGTGTCTCTGTGAGGGTGTGTGTATGTTTCCCGTTGTGTATTTTCTCTGGATGCCTCTGTGAGGGTGGATGTGTATGTCTGTGTTTTCTGTGGATGTCTCTGTGAGGGTGTGTGTTTTCTGTGGGTGTCTCTGTGAGGGTGTGTGTATGTCTGTGTGTGTTTTCTGTGGATGTCTCAGTGGGGGTGTGTGTATGTATGTCTTTCTGTGTTTTATGTGGTTGTCTCTGTGTGTGTGTATGTCTTTGTGTGTTTTCTGTGTGTGTGTGTGTGTATGTATGTCTTTGTGTGTTTTCTGAGGCTGTCTCTGTCGGTGTTTCCTTGGGTGTATGTGCAAGTTTGAGTTTGTGTGTGTATGTGTGTGTCCATTGTCTGTTCCCTTTTTAGGACATTTTGACCTTACTACTGATTATTCACATCTTTCTACAGACTTTGAGACTAATGAGACCTTTGCGGAAGTCACCAATCCACCATTTAACCTTTAAATTATTTAGGCAATTCAGAGCCCTTCCTTTCAGCCACTGCATGCAGTTGTCATCATTTAGTTGGCATCTTCCTTTACAAAAAGATAATCAGAACTCCATATTTTGTTTTCTAAATCTCCTTTTTTTTACAAAACTGTAGTCTACCTAATTACTTGTCAGGTCAATGTAATCAAGTGCTGAGTGTCTGTTTGGGTGTCTGTGTCTGAGTGTGTTTGTGTGTTTCTTTGCGTGTCTGCTAGAGTGTCTATATATGTGAATCCTTATGTGCGAGTATATGTGTGTGTTTCAGTGTATGAGTGTGTCTGTGTGTTTGTATGTTACTACCTTTACAACATTTCCAAGTTTAAATAGACACTTAAGAATAAAGTGCATATACGTTTTAGTCACTTTGTCAAAAATTGCACATCCTAAAGGGGGGGAGGGCCCTGATCAATGGTTAAGCGAGGGGCCCCAACATTTCTAGTGGCGGCCCTGACTGGCGGCTACAAAGAGCAAAACAGAAAGGTGGGGAACAGCAACCAAAACAATAAGGCACAGGAGCTGGGAGTCAGCCACCCCTCCGTATCAGCAAATCTTGAACAAAGATACTCCAGTCTTGGCAGGTTTCATAAAAAGACCTTTATTAAACCCTAGTCCACACAAAAAAACACGTTTCAGACCTGTACTAGGTCCTTAGACATGACTAATAACCCAGTACAGGTCTGAAACATTGTTTTTTTGTGTGGACCATGGTTTAATAAAGATCTTTTTATGAACCCTGCCAAGACTGGAGTATCTTTGTTCAAGATTTGCGGCTACACAGAGCAAGCAAAGACGCACAAGCACGCTAGCCTACAATACAGCAGACGGCAACTTCTGATTGGTCCCTATTATAAGAAGAATGAAATGATCTAGGAGGGATATATAGAGAGAGGGCATACGCAGGAATCTGGGCATAAAACCTTAATAGATAAATTCAGGTCCTGGACTGGAACATATTATTCATTTTTATTTATTTATTTATTTTAAATATTTTGTTATTGAGACACATAAAAGTAGGTACAGGGGTACAATTCCACATGGGTATGTGTATACAAAGAATAAACAAGATGAGGAAAAAACATGTCTACAACGGTGAAGTAACATACTTTATCACATATTAGCACATACACAATTCTATATGAGCTGCTGGGTATGGTGGTGGAATTTTCTCAAGAATATATGAAGGGTCTCTCTTTTCATGTTTAATGAGAAACTCTATATAAGTGTATTAACGTAGTTATATCCCAGTTTTGTGAGGAATTGGTCTAGACGGACCAAGTTTTGTAAACAAAGATAATGACCAAATAAATCTGTAATGTGGAATCAAGGAATGCCCTTATGGAGTGGTGAGTAGTCATCAGTTGACTTAGGGCAGTTGTGTGGGCAAGCAAGGGGTCTATATCTATAAGGGGATATAACTAATTCAGTGTTTGAGAAAGAGGAGAAAGGTTACAACGGACAAGAGCCGCTTGGGTTTAAAGAAATGGGCATAGTACCCACAATGAGGGGGGAGGGGGGGTGGAGCGAGTTTAGATTTTACCATAATAGACTAAGCCTGTGAGTAATAGGGGGTGTGATGTCTAAGAAATGCTGAGATTATCTGTTTAGGAAGTAACGGAGGGAAGGGGGGGAGTCAACTAGTATGTGGCTAAAGGTTCTTCTCTCCTAGATATACTAGAGCTATAGGATAGAAAGAACTCTGAGTAAATGTCTAGAGGTGTTTGATCTATAGGCATTATCTATTAAGTAAATAGTATAGTATCTTGCCCGTTCAGTCAGAGTCTAACAGAGTATGAGAGAATGTAGTAGTGTGATTTCGATATAGTTTGTGCAGAGTAATCAATAGCTGACCCCCCCTGGATGACATACTACACTGGTGAGTCTCCTATGCTCTGCTGTGTATAAGCAGCTGCGTCTACACAGCTTAGCCTCAGTACTGATAGAGAAATCTTCATCAGAGGGGAGATTACTAAGAACTAATTTAAGGGTAGATAATGTGATAGTTTAGCCACTAGTCACATATGTTATTAGTGCTCTATTGCAATAAAGTAAGCAATCTATAAACCAAGCTGTTTACTGGGTCTTCATGTATGGCCATATTAGCATAGTATAGAAATCTCCTGGCATATGATAAGGCCAACTATGTAAAGTGATATGGTGCGGTGGATGACTTTAACAGTGGTAGGAGTTTCGTCCCAGTGAGCAACCTTCACATCATATCTAAGCAGTATAAGTCTAATTCCTAAAGAGAAATGTTACTCAATAAGCACATAAATGTGCGCTATCTATAAATTAAGCATAGTTAACATATTTAAACAGAAACTGAGCCCTGTGCAGAGCTCTAAACGTAATTGAAGTCTATTCATTAGTGGTATATAGAGGAGCTAGTCTGGTTTCAAACCTGTGGGGCTATCATTCAAACAGTGGGGGAGATGATAGTGTCCCATCTGCCAGTTGCCCCTTCATAGAGAGTAAGTCTTGGGGGTTGTTACCCGATGCCGCTTTTATCAGAAAGATCGTTATAGGTGATTTTAGCCCATTCTATTAGCCATAGCCTGGGGGGCTTTTTTGATGAAGTAGATGCGGTGCAGCTATCTCGGGCAAAGGCAGTTTTAATGAGAAAGTTCAGATCTGACCTGAGATACTTTGCGTGGATGATAGCCTGTGTCGGTGTGTGAGCGGTGAGAGGAGGTTCAGCTTCAGGTTGTGATGCCTTAGGGTCGCTGCATGTGTCGTCTGGTGTGCAGATGTTTAGTGAGCTTCTTGGTGCTGATCCGTAGATGATCCGTGACCTAAATGCGACCAGTTTTAAGGAGCTCCACTCTGAGGCCCCAATAGCGCTCGTGTGTATCTCAGGTTCTGTAGAGGTTTCTGCTATCGGGGAGTGGTGGGTGTCAGGCGATGCCTCCTGGATGTCAGTCCAGACCTCTAGATAAAAGGGTTTCTCCGTGAGTTGACTAGGGGCCACTGGGGTTTGGCAATGTAGGGTGGCAAGTTCACGTTTGAATTCTCCAAAGTGCCTGTCCATGTTAGATTAAAAGGCTTGTAAGGCGCTTATGACTGCCGCCATCTCCATGATGTATTTAGAATATATAGGCCTTAAGATGGCTGCCGCAGAGGCACTGCAGGTCGGCGTCTCCCACAACTAACAGGTTTTCTAGCTTCTTCTAGGCTTTCGTTAAAAGTCTTTTGTCTCAGTGAGCTCCCCAATTACTCCGATATGTGAATAGTTGGTATTCTAGTATGCCGAGCAGTTAGATAGTATACTATAAGTCTATAGATTGTAGGAGCTGAATAATAACATGACTGCTCGGCTGCTAGGCTAGCTCCGCCCCCATATTATTCATTTTTTTTAACATTTACCTTTAACAATGTATGTGATATTAAATAAATAAAAATGGAATTTAGTGCCCATTTAAACAAGCTGCAATATGTTCAGCTTCTGTACTATATTTAAAAATATTACATTTTAAAGTTAATATAAAAAGAGGAAGGATCGAGACTTGTGCATTTAAATGAATAATTTATTTGACTTAAAGGGACATGAAACCCACATTTTTTTCTTTCATGATTTAAAAAGAGCATACAAATTTAAGCAACTTTCTAATTTACTTCTATTATCTAATGTGCTTCATTCTCTGGATATCCTTTGCTGAAAAGCTTATCTAAATAGGCTCAGTAGCTGCTGATTGGTGACTGCACATAGATGCCTCATGTGATTGGATCACTAGTGTGCATTGCTATTTCGTCAACAAAGGATATCTAAAGAATGAAGCAAATTAGATAATAGAAGTAAATTGGAAAGTTGTTTAAAATTATATTCTCTATCTGAATCATAAAAGAAAAATTTTGGGTTTCATGTCCCTTTAATGAAGGAAATGAAAAAATTAGTTAATGTGTTTAAGTTTCTGTTTTAGACAAAGAAGCTAGTTAATAAATAAGTGACTGAAACAACACATTTGTATCTTGTTACTGAATGAATGAACAACTGAATGAATAATGGGGGCAAAAAGCAAACAACACAATAATGTCCCTGTCTAGGAGGAACCAGTGTGTTTGTTACAGTAGGTTTAACTCTATGGGGTTTATTCAATACCTGGTTGACAGGCAGTTAGACTGAAAAATATTCATTCCCACCATTAAATATACATTACCAAACCCAGTGAGTATCTTCTGCAAGAAAAACACGTTAGCCCTGCACAATGTATAGTTAGGGCTATGTACGGTTCATAACAGGAGGTGAATCGTCTGCTGCATTAACTATACATTGTGCAGTCCTTGCAGGAGATACTCACTGGGTTTAACCCTTGATAATGTATAAGTTAATGACATTTCACATCACTTACAATTCATCTCTTTGTGAATAGGTCCCTATGACATCACCAGATAATACAAATGAATTGACGCTATGCAGATATAATTTAGTTATAAATTAATATTTATGTTTTCTGATAAATGTGAATTTCTTACATTTGAGTGGAGTAAAGACAAGAAACCCATATGTGACAGACACTTCTAGGTAGTTTTTGTTTAACTCTTTTAAAGGCCTAGATTACAAGTGGAGCAATAGTAATAGTGCAATTTTATTTTGTGATTCAGACAGAGCAATTTAAAAAAAAAAAATCCAGCTAATTTCTATTATCTAACGTGATTCATCTCGATGGTATTCTTTGTTGAAGAGATAGGTAGGTGACTGGAGCACTACTTGGAAGGAAATAATCTGGGTTTCATATCCCTTTAAACATTTGGTAAAAAGTGCTGCTCTTCCACTTGTTCTGTTCATCACAGAGGTACAAATATTACTGAAATCTCAGCATACGTTGTCACTCATGAATTACATTTTTATTATGTTGTGCTCTGGTGCTAATTCATATTTATAATCCCAAACTGTTGTGCAAAGGTTCACTGTCTGAAAACAGCCAGAGGTCGGCGAGATGGTGTTTGTCAGAAGTGCAGCTCAGGGAATGAGAAACAGCGGGAGCTTGAAGTTTAACCTAACGGTTTAATCATTACACAGCTAATCTGATAACAATGAGACAAACAAGGGCTCATGTGAAGTGCATCTCTGGCTCAGCACACATAGAACTTGTACAGTAGGGACAGGCAAACGTAACTCTCTGAGAGGCCCAAATACCGTCAGAGGAGACTCCAATATCACTGGGAGACACCAATATCACTGGGTGAGACTCCAATATCACTGGGTGAGACTCCAATATCACTGGGTGAGACTCCAATATCACTGGGAGACACCAATATCACTGGGTGAGACTCCAATATCACTGGGAGACACCAATATCACTGGGAGACACCAATATCACTGGGTGAGACTCCAATATCACTGGGAGACACCAATATCACTGGGTGAGACTCCAATATCACTGAGAGACACCAATATCACTGGGAGACACCAATATCACTGGGTGAGACTCCAATATCACTGGGAGACACCAATATCACTGGGTGAGACTCCAATATCACTGGGAGACACCAATATCACTGGGTGAGACAAAAATACCACTGGGAGAGACAAAAATACCACTGGGAGAGACAAAAATACCACTGGGAGAGACATCAATACAATCAGAGGAGACTCCAATATCACTGGGAGACACCAATACCACTGGGAGACACCAATATCACTGGGAGACACCAATATCACTGGGAGACACCAATACCACTGGGTGAGACAAAAATACCACTGGGAGACACCAATACCACTGGGTGAGACAAAAATACCACTGGGAGACACCAATACCACTGGGTGAGACAAAAATACCACTGGGTGAGACAAAAATACCACTGGGTGAGACAAAAATACCACTGGGAGTGACATCAATACAATCAGAGTAGACACCAAAACCACTGGGTGAGACAAAAAAAACACTGGGTGAAACACCAATACCATCAGAGGAGACTCCAATACCGCTGGGTGAGACAAAAATACCACTGGGAGGTACATCAGTACCACTGGGTGAGACAAAAATACCACTGGGAGGTACATCAGTACCACTGGGTGAGACAAAAATACCACTGGGAGGTACATCAGTACCACTGGGTGAGACAAAAATACCACTGGGAGGTACATCAGTACCACTGGGTGAGACAAAAATACCACTGGGAGGTACATCAGTACCACTGGGTGAGACAAAAATACCACTGGGAGGTACATCAGTACCACTGGGTGAGACAAAAATACCACTGGGAGGTACATCAGTACCACTGGGTGAGACAAAAATACCACTGGGAGGTACATCAGTACCACTGGGTGAGACAAAAATACCACTGGGAGGTACATCAGTACCACTGGGTGAGTCAACAATACTTCTGTGAGAGGCACAGACACAATCAGAGGAGACAGAAATTCCAGTGTGAGAAGCAAAACTACTACTGGGTCAACAGTACTTCTGTGAGATACAAACCTTATTTAATAAACACAAGTCTATCTGGGAAGATATAATTATCACTGAGAGAGATACAGAGGGTGACGGCAGACGGACAGATCCTTCAGTATTTGCAACGAAGCCACTGAGAGAAACAAAGAGACAATCTCATGTAAGGGAAAGTCATACTGTACTGTGAGTATAAGAGATACAGAAATCTCTATGTGTAACAAATATTAAAGTAGATCTAGCACATTACTACTGGGTACTGTGTATATATCAGGATAGGTTAGTCTTGTCAGGTGCAGTGTATCCTCTAGCACATGTTAGTCTTGTCAGGTGCAGTGTATCCTCTAGCACTGGTTAGTGTTGTCAGGTGCAGTGTATCCTCTAGCACAGGTTAGTCTTGTCAGGTGCAGTGTATCCTCTAGCACAGGTTAGTCTTGTCAGGTGCAGTGTATCCTCTAGCACAGGTTATACTTGTCAGGTGCAGTGTATCCTCTAGTACAGGTTAGTTTTGTCAGGTGCAGTGTATCCTCTAGCACAGGTTAGTCTTGTCAGGTGCAGTATATCCTCTAGCACAGGTTAGTCTTGTCAGGTGCAGTATATCCTCTAGCACAGGTTAGTCTTGTCAGGTGCAGTGTATCCTCTAGCACATGTTAGTCTTGTCAGGTGCAGTGTATCCTCTAGCACTGGTTAGTGTTGTCAGGTGCAGTGTATCCTCTAGCACAGGTTAGTCTTGTCAGGTGCAGTGTATCCTCTAGCACATGTTAGTCTTGTCAGGTGCAGTGTATCCTCTAGCACTGGTTAGTGTTGTCAGGTGCAGTGTATCCTCTAGCACAGGTTAGTCTTGTCAGGTGCAGTGTATCCTCTAGCACAGGTTAGTCTTGTCAGGTGCAGTGTATCCTCTAGCACATGTTAGTCTTGTCAGGTGCAGTGTATCCTCTAGCACAGGTTAGTCTTGTCAGGTGCAGTGTATCCTCTAGCTCAGGTTAGTCTTGTCAGGTGCAGTGTATCCTCTAGCACAGGTTAGTGTTGTCAGGTGCAGTGTATCCTCTAGCACAGGTTAGTCTTGTCAGGTACAGTGTATCCTCTAGCACAGGTTAGTCTTGTCAGGTGCAGTGTATCCTCTAGCACAGGTTAGTCTTGTCAGGTACAGTGTATCCTCTAGCACAGGTTAGTCTTGTCAGGTGCAGTGTATCCTCTAGCTCAGGTTAGTCTTGTCAGGTGCAGTGTATCCTCTAGCACAGGTTAGTCTTGTCAGGTGCAGTGTATCCTCTAGCACAGGTTAGTCTTGTCAGGTGCAGTGTATCCTCTAGCACAGGTTAGTCTTGTCAGGTGCAGTGTATCCTCTAGCACAGGTTAGTCTTGTCAGGTGCAGTGTATCCTCTAGCACAGGTTAGTCTTGTCAGGTGCAGTGTATCCTCTAGCACAGGTTAGTGTTGTCAGGTGCAGTGTATCCTCTAGCACAGGTTAGTCTTGTCAGGTGCAGTGTATCCTCTAGCACAGGTTAGTCTTGTCAGGTGCAGTGTATCCTCTAGCACAGGTTAGTCTTGTCAGGTGCAGTGTATCCTCTGACACAGGTTAGTCTTGTCATGTGCAGTGTATCCTCTAGCACAGGTTAGTCTTGTCAGGTGCAGTGTATCCTCTAGCACAGGTTAGTCTTGTCAGGTGCAGTGTATCCTCTAGCACAGGTTAGTCTTGTCAGGTGCAGTGTATCCTCTAACACAGGTTAGTCTTGTCAGGTGCAGTGTATCCTCTAGCACAGGTTATTCTTGTCAGGTGCAGTGTATCCTCTAGCACAGGTTAGTCTTGTCAGGTGCAGTGTATCCTCTAGCACAGGTTAGTCTTGTCAGGTGCAGTGTATCCTCTAGCACAGGTTAGTCTTGTCAGGTGCACTGTATCCTCTAGTACAGGTTAGTCTTGTCAGCTGCAGTGTATCCTCTAGCACAGGTTAGTCTTGTCAGGTGCACTGTATCCTCTATCACAGGTTAGTCTTGTCAGGTGCAGTGTATCCTCTAGCACAGGTTAGTCTTGTCAGGTGCACTGTATCCTCTAGCACAGGTTAGTCTTGTCACGTGCAGTGTATCCTCTAGCACAGGTTAGTCTTGTCAGGTGCAGTGTATCCTCTAGCACAGGTTAGTCTTGTCAGGTGCAGTGTATCCTCTAGCACAGGTTAGTCTTGTCAGGTGCAGTGTATCCTCTAGCACAGGTTAGTCTTGTCAGGTGCAGTGTATCCTCTAGCACAGGTTAGTCTTGTCAGGTGCAGTGTATCCTCTAGCACAGGTTAGTCTTCTCAGGTGCAGTGTATCCTCTAGCACAGGTTAGTCTTGTCAGGTGCAGTGTATCCTCTAGCACAGGTTATACTTGTCAGGTGCAGTGTATCCTCTAGCACAGGTTAGTTTTGTCAGGTGCAGTGTATCCTCTAGCACAGGTTAGTCTTGTCAGGTGCAGTGTATCCTCTAGCACAGGTTACTCTTGTCATGTACAGTGTATCCTCTAGCACAGGTTAGTCTTGTCAGGTGCAGTGTATCCTCTAGCACAGGTTAGTCTTGTCAGGTGCAGTGTATCCTCTAGCACATGTTAGTCTTGTCAGGTGCAGTGTATCCTCTAGCACAGGTTAGTCTTGTCAGGTGCAGTGTATCCTCTAGCACAGGTTAGTCTTGTCAGGTGCAGTGTATCCTCTAGCACAGGTTATACTTGTCAGGTGCAGTGTATCCTCTAGCACAGGTTAGTCTTGTCAGGTGCAGTGTATCCTCTAGCACAGGTTAGTATTGTCAGGTGCAGTGTATCCTCTAGCACAGGTTAGTCTTGTCAGGTACAGTGTATCCTCTAGCACAGGTTAGTCTTGTCAGGTGCAGTGTATCCTCTAGCACAGGTTACTCTTGTCAGGTACAGTGTATCCTCTAGCACAGGTTAGTCTTGTCATGTGCAGTGTATCCTCTAGCACAGGTTAGTCTTGTCATGTACAGTATATCCTCTAGCACAGGTTAGTCTTGTCAGGTGCAGTGTATCCTCTAGCACAGGTTAGTCTTGTCAGGTGCAGTGTATCCTCTAGCACAGGTTAGTCTTGTCATGTACAGTATATCCTCTAGCACAGGTTAGTCTTGTCAGGTGCAGTGTATCCTCTAGCACAGGTTAGTCTTGTCATGTGCAGTGTATTCTCTAGCACAGGTTAGTCTTGTCAGGTGCAGTGTATCCTCAACAAAAGGTTAGTCTTGTCAGGTGCAGTGTATCCTCTAGCACAGGTTAGTCTTGTCAGGTGCAGTGTATCCTCTAGCACAGGTTAGTCTTGTCAGGTGCAGTGTATCCTCTAGCACAGGTTAGTCTTGTCAGGTGCAGTGTATCCTCTAGCACAGGTTAGTCTTGTCAGGTGCAGTGTATCCTCTAGACACAGGTTAGTCTTGTCAGGTGCAGTGTATCCTCTAGCACAGGTTAGTCTTGTCAGGTGCAGTGTATCCTCTAGCACAGGTTAGTCTTGTCAGGTGCAGTGTATCCTCTAGCACAGGTTAGTCTTGTCAGGTGCAGTGTATCCTCTAGCACAGGTTAGTCTTGTCAGGTGCAGTGTATCCTCTAGCACAGGTTAGTCTTGTCAGGTGCAGTGTATCCTCTAGCACAGGTTAGTCTTGTCAGGTGCAGTGTATCCTCTAGCACAGGTTAGTCTTGTCAGGTGCAGTGTATCCTCTAGCACAGGTTAGTCTTGTCAGGTGCAGTGTATCCTCTAGCACAGGTTAGTCTTGTCAGGTGCAGTGTATCCTCTGACACAGGTTAGTCTTGTCAGGTGCAGTGTATCCTCTAGCACAGGTTAGTCTTGTCAGGTGCAGTGTATCCTCTGACACAGGTTAGTCTTGTCAGGTGCAGTGTATCCTCTAGCACAGGTTAGTCTTGTCAGGTGCAGTGTATCCTCTAGCACAGGTTAGTCTTGTCAGGTACAGTGTATCCTCTAGCACAGGTTAGTCTTGTCAGGTGCAGTGTATCCTCTAGCACAGGTTAGTCTTGTCAGGTGCAGTGTATCCTCTAGCACAGGTTAGTCTTGTCAGGTGCAGTGTATCCTCTAGCACAGGTTAGTCTTGTCAGGTGCAGTGTATCCTCTAGCAGAGGTTAGTCTTGTCAGGTGCAGTGTATCCTCTAGCAGAGGTTAGTCTTGTCAGGTGCAGTGTATCCTCTAGCACAGGTTAGTCTTGTCAGGTGCAGTGTATCCTCTAGCACAGGTTAGTCTTGTCAGGTACAGTGTATCCTCTAGCACAGGTTAGTCTTGTCAGGTGCAGTGTATCCTCTAGCACAGGTTAGTCTTGTCAGGTGCAGTGTATCCTCTAGCACAGGTTAGTGTTGTCAGGTGCAGTGTATCCTCTAGCACAGGTTAGTCTTGTCAGGTGCAGTGTATCCTCTAGCACAGGTTAGTCTTGTCAGGTGCAGTGTATCCTCTAGCACAGGTTAGTCTTGTCAGGTGCAGTGTATCCTCTAGCACAGGTTAGTCCTTGTCAGGTGCAGTGTATCCTCTAGCACAGGTTTGTCTTGTCAGGTGCAGTGTATCCTCTAGCACAGGTTAGTCTTGTCAAGGTGCAGTGTATCCTCTAGCACAGGTTAGTCTTGTCAGGTGCAGTGTATCCTCTAGCACAGGTTAGTCTTGTCAGGTGCAGTGTATCCTCTAGCACAGGTTAGTCTTGTCAGGTGCAGTGTATCCTCTAGCACAGGTTAGTCTTGTCAGGTGCAGTGTATCCTCTAGCACAGGTTAGTCTTGTCAGGTGCAGTGTATCCTCTAGCACAGGTTAGTCTTGTCAGGTGCAGTGTATCCTCTAGCACAGGTTAGTCTTGTCAGGTGCAGTGTATCCTCTAGCACAGGTTAGTCTTGTCAGGTGCAGTGTATCCTCTAGCACAGGTTAGTCTTGTCAGGTGCAGTGTATCCTCTAGCACAGGTTAGTCTTGTCAGGTGCAGTGTATCCTCTAGCACAGGTTAGTCTTGTCAGGTGCAGTGTATCCTCTAGCACAGGTTAGTCTTGTCAGGTGCAGTGTATCCTCTAGCACAGGTTAGTCTTGTCAGGTGCAGTGTATCCTCTAGCACAGGTTAGTCTTGTCAGGTGCAGTGTATCCTCTAGCACAGGTTAGTCTTGTCAGGTGCAGTGTATCCTCTAGCACAGGTTAGTCTTGTCAGGTGCAGTGTATCCTCTAGCACAGGTTAGTCTTGTCAGGTGCAGTGTATCCTCTAGCACAGGTTAGTCTTGTCAGGTGCAGTGTATCCTCTAGCACAGGTTAGTCCTTGTCAGGTGCAGTGTATCCTCTAGCACAGGTTAGTCTTGTCAGGTGCAGTGTATCCTCTAGCACAGGTTAGTCTTGTCAGGTGCAGTGTATCCTCTAGCACAGGTTAGTCTTGTCAGGTGCAGTGTATCCTCTAGCACAGGTTAGTCTTGTCAGGTGCAGTGTATGCTCTAGCACAGGTTAGTCTTGTCAGGTGCAGTGTATCCTCTAGCACAGGTTAGTGTTGTCAGGTGCAGTGTATCCTCTAGCACAGGTTAGTCTTGTCAGGTACAGTGTATCCTCTAGCACAGGTTAGTCTTGTCAGGTGCAGTGTATCCTCTAGCTCAGGTTAGTCTTGTCAGGTGCAGTGTATCCTCTAGCACAGGTTAGTCTTGTCAGGTGCAGTGTATCCTCTAGCACAGGTTATACTTGTCAGGTGCAGTGTATCCTCTAGCACAGGTTAGTCTTGTCATGTGCAGTGTATCCTCTAGCACAGGTTAGTCTTGTCAGGTACAGTGTATCCTCTGACACAGGTTAGTCTTGTCAGGTGCAGTGTATCCTCTAGCACAGGTTAGTCTTGTCAGGTGCAGTGTATCCTCTGACACAGGTTAGTCTTGTCAGGTGCAGTGTATCCTCTAGCACAGGTTAGTCTTGTCAGGTGCAGTGTATCCTCTAGCACAGGTTAGTCTTGTCAGGTGCAGTGTATCCTCTAGCACAGGTTAGTCTTGTCAGGTGCAGTATATCCTCTAGCACAGGTTAGTCTTGTCAGGTGCAGTGTATCCTCTAACACAGGTTAGTCTTGTCAGGTGCAGTGTATCCTCTAACACAGGTTAGTCTTGTCAGGTGCAGTGTATCCTCTAGCACAGGTTAGTCTTGTCAGGTGCAGTGTATCCTCTAGCACAGGTTAGTCTTGTCAGGTGCAGTGTATCCTCTAGCACAGGTTAGTCTTGTCAGGTGCAGTGTATCCTCTAGCACAGGTTAGTCTTGTCAGGTGCAGTGTATCCTCTAGCACAGGTTAGTCTTGTCAGGTGCAGTGTATCCTCTAGCACAGGTTAGTCTTGTCAGGTACAGTGTATTCTCTAGCACAGGTTAGTCTTGTCAGGTACAGTGTATCCTCTAGCACAGGTTAGTCTTGTCAGGTGCAGTGTATCCTCTAGCACAGGTTAGTCTTGTCAGGTGCAGTG
Organism: Bombina bombina; assembly: GCF_027579735.1. NCBI lineage: Eukaryota > Metazoa > Chordata > Amphibia > Anura > Bombinatoridae > Bombina > Bombina bombina. Next base: position 29,573,464 of record NC_069502.1, read on the forward strand.
TATCCTCTAGCACAGGTTAGTGTTGTCAGGTGCAGTGTATCCTCTAGCACAGGTTAGTCTTGTCAGGTGCAGTGTATCCTCTAGCACAGGTTAGTCTTGTCAGCTGCAGTGTATCCTCTAGCACAGGTTAGTCTTGTCAGGTGCAGTGTATCCTCTAGCACAGGTTAGTCTTGTCAGGTACAGTGTATCCTCTAGCACAGGTTAGTCTTGTCAAGTGCAGTGTATCCTCTAGCACAGGTTAGTCTTGTCAGGTGCAGTGTATCCTCTAGCACAGGTTAGTCTTGTCAAGTGCAGTGTATCCTCTAGCACAGGTTAGTCTTGTCAGGTGCAGTGTATCCTCTAGCACAGGTTAGTCTTGTCAGGTGCAGTGTATCCTCTAGCACAGGTTAGTCTTGTCAGGTGCAGTGTATCCTCTAGCGCAGGTTAGTCTTGTCAGGTGCAGTGTATCCTCTAGCACAGGTTAGTCTTGTCATGTGCAGTGTATCCTCTAGCACAGGTTAGTCTTGTCAGGTGCAGTGTATCCTCTAGCACAGGTTAGTCTTGTCAGGTGCAGTGTATCCTCTAGCACAGGTTAGTCTTGTCAGGTGCAGTGTATCCTCTAGCACAGGTTAGTCTTGTCAGGTGCAGTGTATCCTCTAGCACAGGTTAGTCTTGTCAGGTGCAGTGTATCCTCTAGCACAGGTTAGTGTTGTCAGGTGCAGTGTATCCTCTAGCACAGGTTAGTCTTGTCAGGTGCAGTGTATCCTCTAGCACAGGTTAGTCTTGTCAGGTGCAGTGTATCCTCTAGCACAGGTTAGTCTTGTCAGGTGCAGTGTATCCTCTAGCACAGGTTAGTCTTGTCAGGTGCAGTGTGTAACGGTACCAACCGGATACCAAGGGTTAACACCAGGGAACAATGTCCTGCATAGGGAATCAGCAATTCACAACCCAGCCAGTTTTCAGGTTTAAACAGAATGAATTTTATTAAGGCTCATATGCCCAGTATTTATGCAGGTCTGACCCCCCCCAGAAGGGGGTTTAAAGAATGTTGTACATTAGATGGAGGGAACACGCCCTTTTACATGATACAATAGAATACCTTGCTCAAGCTGATAACAATTTAAACACAGACACACACTTGGCTTTCCTTATCATCTAGGGTCTGCTCTCTGAGGTTGATTAAACAATGGACTGTGTATCAATAACATTAATGACAGTGCACAATAGCTGAGGCTAACGCTGAACACAGTTAACTCTTTCAGTGCTGACAGAAGGGTCTGTCACATCTACATAGCACAATATACAGCCTATAGACAACCTTTCTTACGTTATAGTCCAGAAGTGGCTAGGTTTGCCACAATGCTCCCCCAGAACCAAGCCGGCATACACAGTCTGATCCCAACGGATCGGCTTGGGGATGTCCGGGGCAACAACTTTCGGCTCAAGTAAGCTACGGAGTGTTCTCCGCCATCTGCTCCAACTTGGCTCAGTACTGCCCCCACCCCAAACATGGAAGCGTCTCTTCCCGGAGGGACTGGGCTTGGGTAGTCACAGGGTTAACATCAGCGGGATCCATGGGAGCATAGGCAGAAACAAGGGGGGCCAAGTCATTTCCAAGGAGAACATCAGCAGGTAAGTCCTTCTTGACCCCCACATTCACAAGTCTAGCGCCCCACTCCCCAATCCAAATGTACCCTGGCAACAGGTAGGCGGAACACAGTGCCCCCTGCTACCCTCACAGCCACAGTGTCTCCAGTGTGCTGTTTCTCAGGCACCAAGTTCTCTTGAAGCAAGGTCATGGTAGCACCAGTATCCCGTAGACAACTGACCTCCTTCCCATTCACTTTAACCCGTTGCCGGTTATTCCGGTGGGCAGCTTGCACGGGGTCTGCTTCATGTAGGCTGCCCCAGCATTCTGGCGCCTCTACGTAGCGGGCCACAGGCTGAGGATTATGTGGGATTCCGCCAGCGGGTCTTCTCCAGGACTGTGCTTGATTCGCTGCGTTTAGGGGACACTCTGGTCTTTTGTGCCCTAGTTGCTTACATCCAAAGCACCGAATAGGTTGTGAGTAGCCCCGCGAATTGAACCAGGCTCTCTGAGGGTAGTTCGTGGCCGGAGGCCCGTGTGGTATAGCGGTGCGCCGGGGGTTGGTAACTGGCAGCTGCTGGGGTGACTGGGGGTCCGTACTCCACTCTAGCAGTGGGCAATCGGTATACTGCTCCCCCTGCCCCTCGTACTGCCACGGATCCGCCAGTGGGTGCTGTATCCGGCACCAAATGGGGAGCTATCAGGGTTAAAGTAGCTCCCGAATCCCGAAGTCCCTGGACCGACATCACCTCATGCAGAATTCCCAGGGGTTCCTCGGCTTGGGTGCTCAACACCTCATGAGCGGCTGGCTCCGTTTGGTAATGGTGAGCAGCCGCCCTTGGGGCCAGGTTCTGTCTGACCTGGTTCCAAGCTTGTCTGCTCCGATTTTGGGTGCACTCACGTGCCATATGTCCCCACTGCTTGCAGGTGTGGCATTGTATATTAGCCCGTCCGTTGTTAGGCTGTAGTCCATGGTGCCTCCTGGCATCAAAATGCTGGTCTGCTAATCTGGCTGCTTCGGTTAAGGTGAGGGGTTTTCGATCTCTCACCCATTCTTGGGCTTCTGGGGACAAGCCGTTAAAGAATTGCTCCAACAGCATCAGTTGTCGCAATTCTTCCATGGTGGTAGCTTGGCTGGCCTGTATCCACCCCTGAGATGCTTGATCCAGCTTGTGGGCCCACTCTGCATGGGAATCTCTTTCTGGCTTGCGCAGGCCTCTAAACTTGCGCCGGTATGCCTCTGAGGTAATGGCATATCTTTCCAAGATCGCTCTCTTCACTTTAGCGTAATCCTTGCTGTCCTCCCTGGGTACAGCGCGATACGCTTCCGCTGCCCTACCGGCTAGCTTGCCTGCTAGCACCGGCACCCATACGGACTGCTCCAAATCATGTAACTCGCACAGTCTCTCAAAATCCTGTAAATACCCATCAATCTCATCCTTCTCCTCACAAAACATTTTAAATGCATGGTATGGGATTTTGGGTCTTACTGGGTTGCTGAGTGCGTCCAAAATGGATTCTGCTCGGGAGGATGCATTCCGCGGACTGTGTGCCATCACGTACTCCTGCACATCTGCCATTACCACGGATAGCATATCCCGTGGTACAGGTTGGGGTAAAAATTCCAGCCTGGTCCTCATTTCCCTCTGGTATAGGGTCTCCTCCATGGCTGCTGGAGGCGTAGCGCTGCGAGCTCTGTCTCCCTCCATCAGCTCAGCAATTAATATAGCCTTGGGTTTGCTGCTGCCTATCTTTCCCCTGGCTTCTAGCAGTTCCTTTTACGTTTGTCTCTTTAGCTTAGAATAATCCATCTCCATTCACTTCGGTCCCTGGTACTCCTTCCATCTTAGTCAGTATTGTAGTAATCCCCCTCTTCCTGAGGTTACTGGCTTGTGTAGTTGCTCTTCTGGGCGATAAGGTTCATTCCGTCGCTTGCCACCAATTGTAACGGTACCAACCGGATACCAAGGGTTAACACCAGGGAACAATGTCCTGCATAGGGAATCAGCAATTCACAACCCAGCCAGTTTTCAGGTTTAAACAGAATGAATTTTATTAAGGCTCATATGCCCAGTATTTATGCAGGTCTGACCCCCCCCAGAAGGGGGGTTGAAAGAATGTTGTACATTAGATGGAGGGAACACGCCCTTTTACATGATACAATAGAATACCTTGCTCAAGCTGATAACAATTTAAACACAGACACACACTTGGCTTTCCTTATCATCTAGGGTCTGCTCTCTGAGGTTGATTAAACAATGGACTGTGTATCAATAACATTAATGACAGTGCACAATAGCTGAGGCTAACGCTGAACACAGTTAACTCTTTCAGTGCTGACAGAAGGGTCTGTCACATCTACATAGCACAATATACAGCCTATAGACAACCTTTCTTATGTTATAGTCCAGAAGTGGCTAGGTTTGCCACACAGTGTATCCTCTAGCACAGGTTAGTCTTGTCAGGTGCAGTGTATCCTCTAGCACAGGTTAGTCTTGTCAGGTGCAGTGTATCCTCTAGCACAGGTTAGTCTTGTCAGGTGCAGTGTATCCTCTAGCACAGGTTAGTCTTGTCAGGTGCAGTGTATCCTCTAGCACAGGTTTAGTCTTGTCAGGTGCAGTGTATCCTCTAGCACAGGTTAGTCTTGTCAGGTGCAGTGTATCCTCTAGCACAGGTTAGTCTTGTCAGGTGCAGTGTATCCTCTAGCACAGGTTAGTCTTGTCAGGTGCAGTGTATCCTCTAGCACAGGTTAGTCTTGTCAGGTGCAGTGTATCCTCTAGCACAGGTTAGTCTTGTCAGGTGCAGTGTATCCTCTAGCACAGGTTAGTGTTGTCAGGTGCAGTGTATCCTCTAGCACAGGTTAGTCTTGTCAGGTGCAGTGTATCCTCTAGCACAGGTTATACTTGTCAGGTGCAGTGTATCCTCTAGCACAGGTTATACTTGTCAGGTGCAGTGTATCCTCTAGCACAGGTTAGTCTTGTCAGGTGCAGTGTATCCTCTAGCACAGGTTAGTCTTGTCAGGTGCAGTGTATCCTCTAGCACAGGTTAGTCTTGTCAGGTGCAGTGTATCCTCTAGCACAGGTTAGTCTTGTCAGGTGCAGTGTATCCTCTAGCACAGGTTAGTCTTGTCAGGTACAGTGTATCCTCTAGCACAGGTTAGTCTTGTCAGGTGCAGTGTATCCTCTAGCACAGGTTATACTTGTCAGTTGCAGTGTATCCTCTAGCACAGGTTAGTCTTGTCAGGTACAGTGTATCCTCTAGCACAGGTTAGTGTTGTCAGGTGCAGTGTATCCTCTAGCACAGGTTAGTCTTGTCAGGTGCAGTGTATCCTCTAGCACAGGTTAGTCTTGTCAGGTGCAGTGTATCCTCTAGCACAGGTTAGTCTTGTCAGGTGCAGTGTATCCTCTAGCACAGGTTAGTCTTGTCAGGTGCAGTGTATCCTCTAGCACAGGTTAGTCTTGTCAGGTGCAGTGTATCCTCTAGCACAGATTAGTCTTGTCAGGTGCAGTGTATCCTCTAGCACAGGTTAGTCTTGTCAAGTGCAGTGTATCCTCTAGCACAGGTTAGTCTTGTCAGGTGCAGTGTATCCTCTAGCACAGGTTAGTCTTGTCAGGTGCAGTGTATCCTCTAGCACAGGGTTAGTCTTGTCAGGTGCAGTGTATCCTCTAGCACAGGTTAGTCTTGTCAGGTGCAGTGTATCCTCTAGCACAGGTTAGTCTTGTCAGGTGCAGTGTATCCTCTACACAGGTTAGTCTTGTGCAGGTGGCAGTGTATCCTCTAGCACAGGTTAGTCTTGTCAGGTGCAGTGAATCCTCTAGCACAGGTTAGTCTTGTCAGGTGCAGTGTATCCTCTAGCACAGGTTAGTCTTGTCAGGTACAGTGTATCCTCTAGCACAGGTTAGTCTTGTCAGGTGCAGTGTATCCTCTAGCACAGGTTAGTCTTGTCAGGTGCAGTGTATCCTCTAGCACAGGTTAGTCTTGTCAGGTGCAGGTGTATCCTCTAGCACAGGTTAGTCTTGTCAGGTGCAGTGTTATCCTCTAGCACAGGTTAGTCCTTGTCAGGGTGCAGTGTATCCTCTAGCACAGGGTTAGTCTTGTCATGGTGCAGTGTATCCTCTAGCACAGGTTAGTCTTGTCAGGTGCAGTGTATCCTCTACGCAAGGTTAGTTCTTGTCAGGTGCAGTGTATCCTCTAGCACAGGTTAGTCTTGTCAGGTGCTGGTGTATCCTCTAGCACAGGTTAGTCTTGTCAGGTGCAGTGTATCCTCTAGCACAGGTTAGTCTTGTCAGGTGCAGTGTATTCCTCTAGCACAGGTTAGTCTTGTCAGGTGCAGTGTATCCTCTAGCAACAGGTTAGTCTTGTCAGGTGCAGGTGTATCCTCTAGCACAGGTTAGTCTTGTCAGGGTTGCAGTGTAATCCTCTAGCACAGGTTAGTCTTGTCAGGTGCAGTGTATCCTCTAGCACAGGTTAGTCTTGTCAGGTGCAGTGTATCCTCTAGCACAGGTTAGTCTTGTCAGGTGCAGTGTATCCTCTAGCACAGGTTAGTCTTGTCAGGTGCAGTGTATCCTCTAGCACAGGTTAGTCTTGTCAGGTGCAGTGTATCCTCTAGCACAGGTTAGTCTTGTCAGGTGCAGTGTATCTCCTCTAGCACAGGTTAGTCTTGTCAGGTGCAGTGTATCCTCTAGCACAGGTTAGTCTTGTCAGGTGCAGTGTAATCCTCTAGCACAGGTTAGTCTTGTCAGGTGCAGTGTATCCTCTAGCACAGGTTAGTCTTGTCAGGTGCAGTGTATCCTCTAGCACAGGTTAGTCTTGTCAGGTGCAGTGTATCCTCTAGCACAGGTTAGTCTTGTCAGGTGCAGTGTATCCTCTAGCACAGGTTAGTCTTGTCAGGTGCAGTGTATCCTCTAGCACAGGTTAGTCTTGTCAGGTGCAGTGTATCCTCTAGCACAGGTTAGTCTTGTCAGGTGCAGTGTATCCTCTAGCACAGGTTAGTCTTGTCAGGTGCAGTGTATCCTCTAGCACAGGTTAGTCTTGTCAGGTGCAGTGTATCCTCTAGCACAGGTTAGTCTTGTCAGGTGCAGTGTATCCTCTAGCACAGGTTAGTCTTGTCAGGTGCAGTGTATCCTCTAGCACAGGTTAGTCTTGTCAGGTGCAGTGTATCCTCTAGCACAGGTTAGTCTTGTCAGGTGCAGTGTATCCTCTAGCACAGGTTAGTCTTGTCAGGTGCAGTGTATCCTCTAGCACAGGTTAGTCTTGTCAGGTGCAGTGTATCCTCTAGCACAGGTTAGTCTTGTCAGGTGCAGTGTATCCTCTAGCACAGGTTAGTCTTGTCAGGTGCAGTGTATCCTCTAGCACAGGTTAGTCTTGTCAGGTGCAGTGTATCCTCTAGCACAGGTTAGTCTTGTCAGGTGCAGTGTATCCTCTAGCACAGGTTAGTCTTGTCAGGTGCAGTGTATCCTCTAGCACAGGTTAGTCTTGTCAGGTGCAGTGTATCCTCTAGCACAGGTTAGTCTTGTCAGTGCAGTGTATCCTCTAGCACAGGTTAGTCTTGTCAGGTGCAGTGTATCCTCTAGCACAGGTTAGTCTTGTCAGGTGCAGTGTATCCTCTAGCACAGGTTAGTCTTGTCAGGTGCAGTGTATCCTCTAGAACAGGTTAGTCTTGTCAGGTGCAGTGTATCCTCTAGCACAGGTTAGTCTTGTCAGGTGCCAGTGTATCCTCTAGCACAGGTTAGTCTTGTCAGGTAGCAGTGTATCCTCTAGACAGGTTAGTCTTGTCAGGTGCAGATGTATCCTCTAGCACAGGTTAAGTCTTGTCAGGTGCAGTGTATCCTCTAGCACAGGTAGTAGTCTTGTCAGGTGCAGTGTATCCTCTAGCACAGGTTAGTCTTGTCAGGTGCAGTGTATCCTCTAGCACAGGTTAGTCTTGTCAGGTGCAGTGTATCCTCTAGCACAGGTTAGTCTTGTCAGGTGCAGTGTATCCTCTAGTAGCAGGTTAGTCTTGTCAGGTGCAGTGTATCCTCTAGCACAGGTTAGTCTTGTCAGGTGCAGTGTATCCTCTAGCACAGGTTAGTCTTGTCAGGTGCAGTGTATCCTCTAGCACAGGTTAGTCTTGTCAGGTGCAGTGTATCCTCTAGCACAGGTTAGTCTTGTCAGGTGCAGTGTATCCTCTAGCACAGGTTAGTCTTGTCAGGTGCAGTGTATCCTCTAGCACAGGTTAGTCTTGTCAGGTGCAGTGTATCCTCTAGCACAGGTTAGTCTTGTCAGGTGCAGTGTATCCTCTAGCACAGGTTAGTCCTTGTCAGGTGCAGTGTATCCTCTAGCACAGGTTAGTCTTGTCAGGTGCAGTGTATCCTCTAGCACAGGTTAGTCTTGTCAGGTGCAGTGTATCCTCTAGCACAGGTTAGTCTTGTCAGGTGCAGTGTATCCTCTAGCACAGGTTAGTCTTGTCAGGTGCAGTGTATCCTCTAGCACAGGTTAGTCTTGTCAGGTGCAGTGTATCCTCTAGCACAGGTTAGTCTTGTCAGGTGCAGTAGTATCCTCTAGCACAGGTTAGTCTTGTCAGGTGCAGTGTATCCTCTAGCACAGGTTAGTCTTGTCAGGTGCAGTGTATCCTCTAGCACAGGTTAGTCTTGTCAGGTGCAGTGTATCCTCTAGCACAGGTTAGTCTTGTCAGGTGCAGTGTATCCTCTAGCACAGGTTAGTCTTGTCAGGTGCAGTGTATCCTCTAGCACAGGTTAGTCTTGTCAGGTGCAGTGTATCCTCTAGCACAGGTTAGTCTTGTTCAGGTGCAGTGTATCCTCTACCACAGGTTAGTCTTGTCAGGTGCAGTGTATCCTCTAGCACAGGTTAGTGTTGTCAGGTGCAGTTTATCCTCTAGCACAGGTTATACTTGTCAGGTGCAGTGTATCCTCTAGCACAGGTTAGTCTTGTCAGGTACAGTGTATCCTCTAGCACAGGTTAGTCTTGTCAGGTGCAGTGTATCCTCTAGAACAGGTTAGTCTTGTCAGGTGCAGTGGTATCCTCTAGCACAGGTTAGTCTTGTCAGGTGCAGTGTATCCTCTAGCACAGGTTAGTCCTTGTCAGGAGGTGCCAGTGTATCCTCTAGCACAGGTTAGTCTTGTCAGGTGCAGTGTATCCTCTAGCACAGGTTAGTCTTGTCAGGTGCAGTGTATCCTCTAGCACAGGTTAGTCTTGTCAGGTGCAGTGTATCCTCTAGCACAGGTTAGTCTTGTCAGGTGCAGTGTATCCTCTAGCACAGGTTAGTCTTGTCAGGTACAGTGTATCCTCTAGCACAGGTTAGTCTTGTCAGGCTGCAGTGTATCCTCTAGCACAGGTTAGTCTTGTCAGGTGCAGTGTATCCTCTAGCACAGGTTAGTCTTGTCAGGTGCAGTGTATCCTCTAGCACAGGTTAGTCTTGTCAGGTGCAGTGTATCCTCTAGCACAGGTTAGTCTTGTCAGGTGCAGTGTATCCTCTAGCACAGGTTAGTCTTGTCAGGTACACGTGTATCCTCTAGCACCGGTTTGTGCTTGTCAGGTGCAGTGTATCCTCTAGCCAGGTTAGTCTTGTCAGGTGCTAGTGTATCCTCCTAGCACAGGTTAGTCTTGTCAGGTGCAGTGTATCCCTCTAGCACAGGTTTGTCTTGTTTCAGGGTGCAGTGTATCCTCTAGCACACGGTTAGGTCTTGTCAGGTGCAGTGTATCCTCTAGCAACAGGTTAGCTCTTGTCAAGTGCAGTGTATCCTCTAGCACAGGTTAGTCTTGTCAGGTGCAGTGTAATCCTCTAGCACCAGGTTAGTCTTGTCAGGTGCAGTGGATCCTCTAGCACAGGTTAGTCTTGTCAGTGCAGTGTATCCTCTAGCACAGGTTAGTCTTGTCACGTGCCAGTGTATCCTCTAGCACAGGTTAGTCTTGTCAGGTGCAGTGTATCCTCTAGCACAGGTTAGTCTTGTCAGGTGCAGCTGTATCCTCTAGCATCAGGTTACGTACTTGTCAGGTCCCAGTGTATCCTCTAGCACAGGATTAGTCTTGTCAGGTACAGTGTATCCTCTAGCACAGGTTAGTCCTTGTCAGGTGCAGTGTATCCTCTAGCACAGGTTAGTGTTGTCAGGTGCAGTGTATCCTCTAGCACTGGTTAGTCTTGTCAGGTACAGTGTATCCTCTAGCACAGGTTAGTCTTGTCAGGTGTAGTGTATCCTCTAGCACAGGTTAGTCTTGTCAGGTGCAGTATATCCTCTAGCACAGGTTAGTCTTGTCAGGTGCAGTGTATCCTCTAGCACAGGTTAGTCTTGTCAGGTGCAGTGGTATCCTCTAGCACTGGTTAGTCTTGTCAGGTGCAGTGTATCCTCTAGCACAGGTTAGTATTGTCAGGTGGCAGTGTATCCTCTAGCACAGTTTAGTCCCTTGTCAGGTGCAGTGTATCCTCTAGCACAGGTTAGTATTGTCAGGTGCAGTGTATCCTCTAGCACAGTTTAGTCTTGTCAGGTGCAGTGAATCCTCTAGCACAGGTTAGTCTTGTCAGGTGCAGTGTATCCTCTAGCACAGGTTAGTCTTGTCAGGTGCAGTGTATCCTCTAGCACAGGTTGAGCCTTGTCAGGTGCAGTGTATCCTCTAGCACAGGTTAGTCTTGTCAGGTCCAGAGTAACCTCTAGCACAGGTTAGTCTTGTCAGGTGCAGTGTATCCCTCTAGCACAGGTTAGTCTTGTCAGGTGGCAGTGTATCCTCTAGCACAGGTTAGTCTTGTCAGGTGCAGTTGTATCCTCTAGCACAGGTAGTCTTGTCAGGTGCAGTGTATTCTCTAGCACCAGGTTAGTCTTGTCAGGTGCAGTGTATCCTTCTAGCACAGGTTAGTCTTGTCAGGTGCAGTGTATCCTCTAGCACAGGTTAGTGCTTGTCAGGTGCAGTGTATCCTCTAGCACAGGGTTAGTCTTGTCAGGTGACAGTGTATCCTCTAGCACAGGTTAGTCTTGTCAGGTGCAGTGTATCCTCTCGCACAGGTTAGTCCTTGTCAGGTGCAGTGTATCCTCTAGCACAGGTTAGTCTTGTCAGGTGCAGTGTATCCCTCTAGACACAGGTTAGTCCTTGTCAGGTGCAGTGTATTCCTCTAGCACAGGTTAGTCTTGTCAGGTGCAGTGTATCCTCTAGCACAGGTAGTCTTGTCAGGTACAGAGTATCCTCTAGCTACAGGTTAGTCCTTGTCAGGTGCAGTGTATCCTCTAGCACAGGTTTAGTCTAGTCAGGTGCAGTGTATCCTCTAGCACAGGTTAGTCCTTGTCAGGTGCAGTGTATCCTCGTAGCACAGGTTAGGTCTTGTCCAGGTGCAGTGTATCCTCTAGCACAGGTTAGTCCTTGTCCCAGGTGCAGTGTATCCTCTAGCACAGGTTAGTCTTGTCAGGTGCAGTGTATCCTCTAAGCACAGGTTAGTCCTTCGTCAGGTGCAGTGTATCCTCTAGCACAGGTTAGGTCTTGTCAAGGGTGCAGTGTATCCTCTTAGCACAGGTTAGTCTTGTCAGGTGCAGTGTATCCCTCTAGCACAGGTTAGTCTTGTCAGGTGCAGTGTATCCTCTAGCACAGGTTAGTCTTGTCAGGTGCAGTGTATCCTCTAGCACAGGTTAGTCTTGTCAGGTGCAGTGTATATCCTCTAGCACAGGTTAGTCTTGTCAGGTGCAGTGTATCCTCTAGCACAGGTTAGTCTTTGTCAGGTGCAGTGTATCCTCTAGCACAGGTTAGTCTTGTCAGGTGCAGTGTATCCTCTAGCACAGGTATCCTCTAGCACAGGTTAGTCTTGTCAGGTGCAGTGTATCCTCTAGCACAGGTTAGTCTTGTCAGGTGCAGTGTATCCTCTAGCACAGGTTAGTCTTGTCAGGTGCAGTGTATCCTCTAGCACAGGTTAGTCTTGTCAGGTGCAGTGTATCCTCCTAGCACAGGTTAGTCTTGTCAGGTGCAGTGTATCCTCTAGCACAGGTTAGTCTTGTCAGGTGCAGTGTATCCTCTAGCACAGGTTAGTCTTGTCAGGTGCAGTGTATCCTCTAGCACAGGTTAGTCTTGTCAGGTGCAGTGTATCCTCTAGCACAGGTTAGTCTTGTCAGGTGCAGTGTATCCTCTAGCACAGGTTAGTCTTGTCAGGTGCAGTGTATCCTCTAGCACAGGTTAGTCTTGTCAGGTACAGTGTATCCTCTAAGCACAGGTTAGTCTTGTCAGGTGCAGTGTATCCTCTAGCCACAGGTTAGTACTTGTCAGGTGACAGTGTATCCTCTAGCACAGGTTAGTCTTGTCAGGTTGTCAGGTACAGTGTATCCTCTAGCACAGGTTAGTCTTGTCAGGTGCAGTGTATCCTCTAGCACAGGCTAGTCTTGTCAGGTGCAGTGTATCCTCTAGCACAGGTTAGTCTTGTCAGGTGCAGTGTATCCTCTAGCACAGGTTAGTCTTGTCAGGTGCAGTGTATCCTCTAGCACAGGTTAGTCTTGTCAGGTGCAGTGTATCCTCTAGCACAGGTTAGTATTGTCAGGTGCAGTGTATCCTCTAGCACAGATTAGTCTTGTCAGGTGCAGTGTATCCTCTAGCACAGGTTAGTATTGTCAGGTGCAGTGTATCCTCTAGCACAGATTAGTCTTGTCAGGTGCAGTGAATCCTCTAGCACAGGTTAGTGTTGTCAAGTGCAGTGTATCCTCTAGCAGAGGTTAGTCTTGTCAGGTGCAGTGTATCCTCTAGCACAGGTTAGTCTTGTCAGGTGCAGTGTATCCTCTAGCACAGGTTAGTCTTGTCAGGTGCAGTGTATCCTCTAGCACAGGTTAGTCTTGTCAGGTGCAGTGTATCCTCTAGCACAGGTTAGTCTTGTCAGGTGCAGTGTATCCTCTAGCACAGGTTAGTCTTGTCAGGTGCAGTGTATCCTCTAGCACAGGTTAGTCTTGTCAGGTGCAGTGTATCCTCTAGCACAGGTTAGTCTTGTCAGGTGCAGTGTATCCTCTAGCACAGGTTGGTCTTGTCAAGTGCAGTGTATCCTCTAGCACAGGTTAGTCTTGTCAGGTGCAGTGTATCCTCTAGCACGGGTTAGTCTTGTCAGGTGCAGTGTATCCTCTAGCACAGGTTAGTCTTGTCAGGTGCAGTGTATCCTCTAGCACAGGTTAGTCTTGTCAGGTGCAGTGTATCCTCTAGCACAGGTTAGTCTTGTCAGGTGCAGTGTATCCTCTAGTACAGGTTAGTCTTGTCAGGTGCAGTGTATCCTCTAGCACAGGTTAGTCTTGTCAGGTGCAGTGTATCCTCTAGCACAGGTTAGTCTTGTCAGGTGCAGTGTATCCTCTAGCACAGGTTAGTCTTGTCAAGTGCAGTGTATCCTCTAGCACAGGTTAGTCTTGTCAGGTGCAGTGTATCCTCTAGCACAGGTTAGTCTTGTCAGGTGCAGTGTATCCTCTAGCACAGGTTAGTCTTGTCAGGTGCAGTGTATCCTCTAGCACAGGTTAGTCTTGTCAGGTGCAGTGTATCCTCTAGCACAGGTTAGTCTTGTCAGGTGCAGTGTATCCTCTAGCACAGGTTAGTCTTGTCAGGTGCAGTGTATCCTCTAGCACAGGTTAGTCTTGTCAGGTGCAGTGTATCCTCTAGCACAGGTTAGTCTTGTCAGGTGCAGTGTATCCTCTAGCACAGGTTAGTCTTGTCAGGTGCAGTGTATCCTCTAGCACAGGTTAGTCTTGTCAGGTGCAGTGTATCCTCTAGCACAGGTTAGTCTTGTCAGGTACAGTGTATCCTCTAGCACAGGTTAGTCTTGTCAGGTGCAGTGTATCCTCTAGCACAGGTTACTCTTGTCAGGTGCAGTGTATCCTCTAGCACAGGTTAGTCTTGTCAGGTGCAGTGTATCCTCTAGCACAGGTTAGTGTTGTCAGGTGCAGTGTATCCTCTAGCACAGGTTAGTCTTGTCAGGTGCAGTGTATCCTCTAGCACAGGTTAGTCTTGTCAGGTGCAGTGTATCCTCTAGCACAGGTTAGTCTTGTCAGGTGCAGTGTATCCTCTAGCACAGGTTAGTCTTGTCAGGTGCAGTGTATCCTCTAGCACAGGTTAGTCTTGTCAGGTGCAGTGTATCCTCTAGCACAGGTTAGTCTTGTCAGGTGCAGTGTATCCTCTAGCACAGGTTAGTCTTGTCAGGTACAGTGTATTCTCTAGCACAGGTTAGTCTTGTTAGGTGCAGTGTATCCTCTAGCACAGGTTAGTCTTGTCAGGTGCAGTGTATCCTCTAGCACAGGTTAGTCTTGTCAGGTACAGTGTATTCTCTAGCACAGGTTAGTCTTGTCAGGTGCAGTGTATCCTCTAGCACAGGTTAGTCTTGTCAGGTACAGTGTATTCTCTAGCACAGGTTAGTCTTGTCAGGTGCAGTGTATCCTCTAGCACAGGTTAGTCTTGTCAGGTGCAGTGTATCCTCTAGCACAGGTTAGTCTTGTCAGGTGCAGTGTATCCTCTAGCGCAGATTAGTCTTGTCAGGTGCAGTGTATCCTCTAGCACAGGTTAGTCTTGTCAGGTGCAGTGTATCCTCTAGCACAGGTTAGTCTTGTCAGGTGCAGTGTATCCTCTAGCACAGGTTAGTCTTGTCAGGTGCAGTGTATCCTCTAGCACAGGTTAGTCTTGTCAGGTGCAGTGTATCCTCTAGCACAGGTTAGTCTTGTCAGGTGCAGTGTATCCTCTAGCACAGGTTAGTCTTGTCAGGTGCAGTGTATCCTCTAGCACAGGTTAGTCTTGTCAGGTGCAGTGTATCCTCTAGCACAGGTTAGTCTTGTCAGGTGCAGTGTATCCTCTAGCACAGGTTAGTCTTGTCAGGTGCAGTGTATCCTCTAGCACAGGTTAGTCTTGTCAGGTGCAGTGTATCCTCTAGCACAGGTTAGTCTTGTCAGGTGCAGTGTATCCTCTAGCACAGGTTAGTCTTGTCAGGTGCAGTGTATCCTCTAGCACAGGTTAGTCTTGTCAGGTGCAGTGTATCCTCTAGCACAGGTTAGTCTTGTCAGGTGCAGTGTATCCTCTAGCACAGGTTAGTCTTGTCAGGTGCAGTGTATCCTCTAGCACAGGTTAGTCTTGTCAGGTGCAGTGTATCCTCTAGCACAGGTTAGTCTTGTCAGGTGCAGTGTATCCTCTAGCACAGGTTAGTCTTGTCAGGTGCAGTGTATCCTCTAGCACAGGTTAGTCTTGTCAGGTGCAGTGTATCCTCTAGCACAGGTTAGTCTTGTCAGGTGCAGTGTATCCTCTAGCACAGGTTAGTCTTGTCAGGTGCAGTGTATCCTCTAGCACAGGTTAGTCTTGTCAGGTGCAGTGTATCCTCTAGCACAGGTTAGTCTTGTCAGGTGCAGTGTATCCTCTAGCACAGGTTAGTCTTGTCAGGTGCAGTGTATCCTCTAGCACAGGTTAGTCTTGTCAGGTGCAGTGTATCCTCTAGCACAGGTTAGTCTTGTCAGGTGCAGTGTATCCTCTAGCACAGGTTAGTCTTGTCAGGTGCAGTGTATCCTCTAGCACAGGTTAGTCTTGTCAGGTGCAGTGTATCCTCTAGCACAGGTTAGTCTTGTCAGGTGCAGTGTATCCTCTAGCACAGGTTAGTCTTGTCAGGTGCAGTGTATCCTCTAGCACAGGTTAGTCTTGTCAGGTGCAGTGTATCCTCTAGCACAGGTTAGTCTTGTCAGGTGCAGTGTATCCTCTAGCACAGGTTAGTCTTGTCAGGTGCAGTGTATCCTCTAGCACAGGTTAGTCTTGTCAGGTGCAGTGTATCCTCTAGCACAGGTTAGTCTTGTCAGGTGCAGTGTATCCTCTAGCACAGGTTAGTCTTGTCAGGTGCAGTGTATCCTCTAGCACAGGTTAGTCTTGTCAGGTGCAGTGTATCCTCTAGCACAGGTTAGTCTTGTCAGGTGCAGTGTATCCTCTAGCACAGGTTAGTCTTGTCAGGTGCAGTGTATCCTCTAGCACAGGTTAGTCTTGTCAGGTGCAGTGTATCCTCTAGCACAGGTTAGTCTTGTCAGGTGCAGTGTATCCTCTAGCACAGGTTAGTCTTGTCAGGTGCAGTGTATCCTCTAGCACAGGTTAGTCTTGTCAGGTGCAGTGTATCCTCTAGCACAGGTTAGTCTTGTCAGGTGCAGTGTATCCTCTAGCACAGGTTAGTCTTGTCAGGTGCAGTGTATCCTCTAGCACAGGTTAGTCTTGTCAGGTGCAGTGTATCCTCTAGCACAGGTTAGTCTTGTCAGGTGCAGTGTATCCTCTAGCACAGGTTAGTCTTGTCAGGTGCAGTGTATCCTCTAGCACAGGTTAGTCTTGTCAGGTGCAGTGTATCCTCTAGCACAGGTTAGTCTTGTCAGGTACAGTGTATCCTCTAGCACAGGTTAGTCTTGTCAGGTGCAGTGTATCCTCTAGCACAGGTTAGTCTTGTCAGGTGCAGTGTATCCTCTAGCACAGGTTAGTCTTGTCAGGTGCAGTGTATCCTCTAGCACAGGTTAGTCTTGTCAGGTGCAGTGTATCCTCTAGCACAGGTTAGTCTTGTCAGGTGCAGTGTATCCTCTAGCACAGGTTAGTCTTGTCAGGTGCAGTGTATCCTCTAGCACAGGTTAGTCTTGTCAGGTGCAGTGTATCCTCTAGCACAGGTTAGTCTTGTCAGGTGCAGTGTATCCTCTAGCACAGGTTAGTCTTGTCAGGTGCAGTGTATCCTCTAGCACAGGTTAGTCTTGTCAGGTGCAGTGTATCCTCTAGCACAGGTTAGTCTTGTCAGGTGCAGTGTATCCTCTAGCACAGGTTAGTCTTGTCAGGTGCAGTGTATCCTCTAGCACAGGTTAGTCTTGTCAGGTGCAGTGTATCCTCTAGCACAGGTTAGTCTTGTCAGGTGCAGTGTATCCTCTAGCACAGGTTAGTCTTGTCAGGTGCAGTGTATCCTCTAGCACAGGTTAGTCTTGTCAGGTGCAGTGTATCCTCTAGCACAGGTTAGTCTTGTCAGGTGCAGTGTATCCTCTAGCACAGGTTAGTCTTGTCAGGTGCAGTGTATCCTCTAGCACAGGTTAGTCTTGTCAGGTACAGTGTATCCTCTAGCACAGGTTAGTCTTGTCAGGTGCAGTGTATCCTCTAACACAGGTTAGTCTTGTCAGGTGCAGTGTATCCTCTAGCACAGGTTAGTCTTGTCACGTGCAGTGTATCCTCTAGCACAGGTTAGTCTTGTCAGGTGCAGTGTATCCTCTAGCACAGGTTAGTCTTGTCAGGTGCAGTGTATCCTCTAGCACAGGTTAGTCTTGTCAGGTGCAGTGTATCCTCTAGCACAGGTTAGTCTTGTCAGGTGCAGTGTATCCTCTAGCACAGGTTAGTCTTGTCAGGTGCAGTGTATCCTCTAGCACAGGTTAGTCTTGTCAGGTGCAGTGTATCCTCTAGCACAGGTTAGTCTTGTCAGGTGCAGT
Organism: Bombina bombina; assembly: GCF_027579735.1. NCBI lineage: Eukaryota > Metazoa > Chordata > Amphibia > Anura > Bombinatoridae > Bombina > Bombina bombina. Next base: position 29,590,426 of record NC_069502.1, read on the forward strand.
GTATCCTCTAGCACAGGTTAGTCTTGTCAGGTGCAGTGTATCCTCTAGCACAGGTTAGTCTTGTCAGGTGCAGTGTATCCTCTAGCACAGGTTAGTCTTGTCAGGTGCAGTGTATCCTCTAGCACAGGTTAGTCTTGTCAGGTGCAGTGTATTCTCTAGCACAGGTTAGTCTTGTCAGGTGCAGTGTATCCTCTAGCACAGGTTAGTCTTGTCAGGTGCAGTGTATCCTCTAGCACAAGTTAGTCTTGTCAGGTGCAGTGTAGCCTCTAGCACAGGTTAGTCTTGTCAGGTGCAGTGTATCCTCTAGCACAGGTTAGTCTTGTCAGGTGCAGTGTATCCTCTAGCACAGGTTAGTCTTGTCAGTTGCAGTGTATCCTCTAGCACAGGTTAGTCTTGTCAGGTGCAGTGTATCCTCTAGCACAGGTTAGTCTTGTCAGGTGCAGTGTATCCTCTAGCACAGGTTAGTCTTGTCAGGTGCAGTGTATCCTCTAGCACAGGTTAGTCTTGTCAGGTGCAGTGTATCCTCTAGCACAGGTTAGTCTTGTCAGGTGCAGTGTATCCTCTAGCACAGGTTAGTCTTCTCAGGTGCAGTGTATCCTCTAGCACAGGTTAGTCTTGTCAGGTGCAGTGTATCCTCTAGCACAGGTTAGTCTTGTCATGTGCAGTGTATCCTCTAGCACAGGTTAGTCTTGTCAGGTACAGTGTATCCTCTAGCACAGGTTAGTCTTGTCAGGTGCAGTGTATCCTCTAGCACAGGTTAGTCTTGTCAGGTGCAGTGTATCCTCTAGCACAGGTTAGTCTTGTCAGGTGCAGTGTATCCTCTAGCACAGGTTATACTTGTCAGGTGCAGTGTATCCTCTAGCACAGGTTAGTCTTGTCAGGTGCAGTGTATTCTCTAGCACAGGTTAGTCTTGTCAGGTGCAGTGTATCCTCTAGCACAGGTTAGTCTTGTCAGGTGCAGTGTATCCTCTAGCACAGGTTAGTCTTGTCAGGTGCAGTGTATCCTCTAGCACCGGTTAGTCTTGTCAGGTGCAGTATATCCTCTAGCACAGGTTAGTCTTGTCAGGTGCAGTGTATCCTCTAGCACAGGTTAGTCTTGTCAGGTGCAGTGTATCCTCTAGCACAGGTTAGTCTTGTCAGGTGCAGTGTATCCTCTAGCACAGGTTAGTCTTGTCAGGTGCAGTGTATCCTCTAGCACAGGTTAGTCTTGTCAGGTGAAGTGTATCCTCTAGCACAGGTTAGTCTTGTCAGGTGCAGTGTATCCTCTAGCACAGGTTAGTGTTGTCAGGTGCAGTGTATCCTCTAGCACAGGTTAGTCTTGTCAGGTGCAGTGTATCCTCTAGCACAGGTTAGTGTTGTCAGGTGCAGTGTATCCTCTAGCACAGGTTAGTCTTGTCAGGTACAGTGTATCCTCTAGCACAGGTTAGTCTTGTCAGGTGCAGTGTATCCTCTAGCACAGGTTAGTCTTGTCAGGTGCAGTGTATCCTCTAGCACAGGTTAGTCTTGTCAGGTGCAGTGTATCCTCTAGCACAGGTTAGTGTTGTCAGGTGCAGTGTATCCTCTAGCACAGGTTATACTTGTCAGGTACAGTGTATCCTCTAGCACAGGTTAGTCTTGTCAGGTGCAGTGTATCCTCTAGCACAGGTTAGTCTTGTCAGGTGCAGTGTATCCTCTAGCACAGGTTAGTGTTGTCAGGTGCAGTGTATCCTCTAGCACAGGTTATACTTGTCAGGTACAGTGTATCCTCTAGCACAGGTTAGTCTTGTCAGGTGCAGTGTATCCTCTAGCACAGGTTAGTCTTGTCAGGTGCAGTGTATCCTCTAGCACAGGTTAGTCTTGTCAGGTGCAGTGTATCCTCTAGCACAGGTTAGTCTTGTCAGGTGCAGTGTATCCTCTAGCACAAGTTAGTCTTGTCAGGTGCAGTGTAGCCTCTAGCACAGGTTAGTCTTGTCAGGTGCAGTGTATCCTCTAGCACAGGTTAGTCTTGTCAGGTGCAGTGTATCCTCTAGCACAGGTTAGTCTTGTCAGTTGCAGTGTATCCTCTAGCACAGGTTAGTCTTGTCAGGTGCAGTGTATCCTCTAGCACAGGTTAGTCTTGTCAGGTGCAGTGTATCCTCTAGCACAGGTTAGTCTTGTCAGGTGCAGTGTATCCTCTAGCACAGGTTAGTCTTGTCAGGTGCAGTGTATCCTCTAGCACAGGTTAGTCTTGTCAGGTGCAGTGTATCCTCTAGCACAGGTTAGTCTTCTCAGGTGCAGTGTATCCTCTAGCACAGGTTAGTCTTGTCAGGTGCAGTGTATCCTCTAGCACAGGTTAGTCTTGTCATGTGCAGTGTATCCTCTAGCACAGGTTAGTCTTGTCAGGTACAGTGTATCCTCTAGCACAGGTTAGTCTTGTCAGGTGCAGTGTATCCTCTAGCACAGGTTAGTCTTGTCAGGTGCAGTGTATCCTCTAGCACAGGTTAGTCTTGTCAGGTGCAGTGTATCCTCTAGCACAGGTTATACTTGTCAGGTGCAGTGTATCCTCTAGCACAGGTTAGTCTTGTCAGGTGCAGTGTATTCTCTAGCACAGGTTAGTCTTGTCAGGTGCAGTGTATCCTCTAGCACAGGTTAGTCTTGTCAGGTGCAGTGTATCCTCTAGCACAGGTTAGTCTTGTCAGGTGCAGTGTATCCTCTAGCACCGGTTAGTCTTGTCAGGTGCAGTATATCCTCTAGCACAGGTTAGTCTTGTCAGGTGCAGTGTATCCTCTAGCACAGGTTAGTCTTGTCAGGTGCAGTGTATCCTCTAGCACAGGTTAGTCTTGTCAGGTGCAGTGTATCCTCTAGCACAGGTTAGTCTTGTCAGGTGCAGTGTATCCTCTAGCACAGGTTAGTCTTGTCAGGTGAAGTGTATCCTCTAGCACAGGTTAGTCTTGTCAGGTGCAGTGTATCCTCTAGCACAGGTTAGTGTTGTCAGGTGCAGTGTATCCTCTAGCACAGGTTAGTCTTGTCAGGTGCAGTGTATCCTCTAGCACAGGTTAGTGTTGTCAGGTGCAGTGTATCCTCTAGCACAGGTTAGTCTTGTCAGGTACAGTGTATCCTCTAGCACAGGTTAGTCTTGTCAGGTGCAGTGTATCCTCTAGCACAGGTTAGTGTTGTCAGGTGCAGTGTATCCTCTAGCACAGGTTAGTGTTGTCAGGTGCAGTGTATCCTCTAGCACAGGTTAGTCTTGTCAGGTTCAGTGTATCCTCTAGCACAGGTTAGTGTTGTCAGGTGCAGTGTATCCTCTAGCACAGGTTAGTGTTGTCAGGTGCAGTGTATCCTCTAGCACAGGTTAGTCTTGTCAGGTGCAGTGTATCCTCTAGCACAGGTTAGTCTTGTCAGGTGCAGTGTATCCTCTAGCACAGGTTAGTCCTGTCAGGTGCAGTGTATCCTTTGACACAGGTTAGTCTTGTCAGGTGCAGTGTATCCTCTAGCACAGGTTAGTCTTGTCAGGTGCAGTGTATCCTCTAGCACAGGTTAGTCTTGTCAGGTGCAGTGTATCCTCTAGCACAGGTTAGTATTGTCAGGTGCAGTGTATCCTCTAGCACAGGTTAGTCTTGTCAGGTGCAGTGTATCCTCTAGCACAGGTTAGTATTGTCAGGTACAGTGTATTCTCTAGCACAGGTTAGTATTGTCAGGTGCAGTGTATCCTCTAGCACAGGTTAGTCTTGTCAGGTGCAGTGTATCCTCTAGCACAGGTTAGTCTTGTCAGGTGCAGTGTATCCTCTAGCACAGGTTAGTCTTGTCAGGTGCAGTGTATCCTCTAGCACAGGTTAGTCTTGTCAGGTGCAGTGTATCCTCTAGCTCAGGTTAGTCTTGTCAGGTGCAGTGTATCCTCTAGCACAGGCTAGTCTTGTCAGGTGCAGTGTATCCTCTAGCACAGGTTAGTCTTGCCAGGTGCAGTATATCCTCTAGCACAGGTTAGTCTTGTCAGGTGCAGTGTATCCTCTAGCACAGGTTAGTCTTGTCAGGTGCAGTGTATCCTCTAGCACAGGTTAGTCTTGTCAGGTTCAGTGTATCCTCTAGCACAGGTTAGTCTTGTCAGGTGCAGTGTATCCTCTAGCACAGATTAGTCTTGTCAGGTGCAGTGTATCCTCTAGCACAGGTTAGTCTTGTCAGGTGCAGTGTATCCTCTAGCACAGGTTAGTCTTGTCAGGTGCAGTGTATCCTCTAGCACAGGTTAGTCTTGTTAGGTGCAGTGTATCCTCTAGCACAGGTTAGTCTTGTCAGGTGCAGTGTATCCTCTAGCACAGGTTAGTCTTGTCAGGTGCAGTGTATCCTCTAGCACAGGTTAGTCTTGTCAGGTGCAGTGTATCCTCTAGCACAGGTTAGTCTTGTCAGGTGCAGTGTATCCTCTAGCACAGGTTAGTCTTGTCAGGTGCAGTGTATCCTCTAGCACAGGTTAGTGTTGTCAGGTGCAGTGTATCCTCTAGCACAGGTTAGTCTTGTCAGATGCAGTGTATCCTCCAGCACAGGTTAGTCTTGTCAAGTGCAGAGTTTCCTCTAGCACAGGTTAGTCTTGTCAGGTGCAGTGTATCCTCTAGCACAGGTTAGTCTTGTCAGGTGCAGTGTATCCTCTAGCACAGGTTAGTCTTGTCAGGTGCAGTGTATCCTCTAGCACAGGTTAGTCTTGTCAGGTGCAGTGTATCCTCTAGCACAGTTTAGTCTTTTCAGGTGCAGTGTATCCTCTAGCACAGGTTAGTCTTGTCAGGTGCAGTGTATCCTCTAGCACAGGTTAGTCTTGTCAGGTGCAGTGTATCCTCTAGCACAGGTTAGTCTTGTCAGGTGCAGTGTATCCTCTAGCACAGGTTAGTCTTGTCAGGTGCAGTGTATCCTCTAGCACAGGTTAGTCTTGTCAAGTGCAGTGTATCCTCTAGCACAGGTTAGTCTTGTCAGGTGCAGTGTATCCTCTAACACAGGTTAGTCTTGTCAGGTGCAGTGTATCCTCTAGCACAGGTTAGTCTTGTCAGGTGCAGTGTATCCTCTAGCACAGGTTAGTCTTGTCAGGTGCAGTGTATCCTCTAGCACAGGTTAGTGTTGTCAGGTGCAGTGTATCCTCTAGCACAGGTTAGTGTTGTCAGGTGCAGTGTATCCTCTAGCAAAGGTTAGTCTTGTCAGGTGCAGTGTATCCTCTAGCACAGGTTAGTGTTGTCAGGTGCAGTGTATCCTCTAGCACAGGTTAGTCTTGTCAGGTGCAGTGTATCCTCTAGCACAGGTTAGTCTTGTCAGGTGCAGTGTATCCTCTAGCACAGGTTAGTCTTGTCAGGTGCAGTGTATCCTCTAGCACAGGTTAGTCTTGTCAGGTGCAGTGTATCCTCTAGCACAGGTTAGTCTTGTCAGGTGCAGTGTATCCTCTAGCACAGGTTAGTCTTGTCAGGTGCAGTGTATCCTCTAGCACAGGTTAGTCTTGTCAGGTGCAGTGTATCCTCTAGCACATGTTAGTCTTGTCAGGTGCAGTGTATCCTCTAGCACAGGTTAGTCTTGTCAGGTGCAGTGTATCCTCTAGCACAGGTTAGTCTTGTCAGGTGCAGTGTATCCTCTAGCACAGGTTATACTTGTCAGGTACAGTGTATCCTCTAGCACAGGTTAGTCTTGTCAGGTGCAGTGTATCCTCTAGCACAGGTTAGTCTTGTCAGGTGCAGTGTATCCTCTAGCACAGGTTAGTCTTGTCAGGTGCAGTGTATCCTCTAGCACAGGTTAGTGTTGTCAGGTGCAGTGTATCCTCTAGCACAGGTTAGTCTTGTCAGGTGCAGTGTATCCTCTAGCACAGGTTAGTCTTGTCAGGTGCAGTGTATCCTCTAGCACAGGTTAGTCTTGTCAGGTGCAGTGTATCCTCTAGCACAGGTTAGTCTTGTCAGGGGCAGTGTATCCTCTAGCACAGGATAGTCTTGTCAGGTGCAGTGTATCCTCTAGCACAGGTTAGTGTTGTCAGGTGCAGTGTATCCTCTAGCACAGGTTAGTGTTGTCAGGTGCAGTGTATCCTCTAGCACAGGTTAGTCTTGTCAGGTGCAGTGTATCCTCTAGCACAGGTTAGTCTTGTCAGGTGCAGTGTATCCTCTAGCACAGGTTAGTGTTGTCAGGTGCAGTGTATCCTCTAGCACAGGTTAGTCTTGTCAGGTGCAGTGTATCCTCTAGCACAGGTTAGTCTTGTCAGGTGCAGTGTATCCTCTAGCACAGGTTAGTCTTGTCAGGTGCAGTGTGTCCTCTAGCACAGGTTAGTCTTGTCAGGTGCAGTGTATCCTCTAGCACAGGTTAGTCTTGTCAGGTGCAGTGTATCCTCTAGCACAGGTTAGTCTTGTCAGGTGCAGTGTATCCTCTAGCACAGGTTAGTCTTGTCAGGTGCAGTGTATCCTCTAGCACAGGTTAGTCTTGTCAGGTGCAGTGTATCCTCTAGCACAGGTTAGTCTTGTCAGGTGCAGTGTATCCTCTAGCACAGGTTAGTCTTGTCAGGTGCAGTGTATCCTCTAGCACAGGTTACTCTTGTCAGGTGCAGTGTATCCTCTAGCACAGGTTAGTCTTGTCAGGTGCAGTGTATCCTCTAGCACAGGTTAGTCTTGTCAGGTGCAGTGTATCCTCTAGCACAGGTTAGTCTTGTCAGGTGCAGTGTATCCTCTAGCACAGGTTAGTCCTTGTCAGGTGCAGTGTATCCTCTAGCACAGGTTAGTCTTGTCAGGTGCAGTGTATCCTCTAGCACAGGTTAGTCTTGTCAGGTGCAGTGTATCCTCTAGCACAGGTTAGTCTTGTCAGGTGCAGTGTATCCTCTAGCACAGGTTAGTCTTGTCAGGTGCAGTGTATCCTCTAGCACAGGTTAGTCTTGTCAGGTGCAGTGTATCCTCTAGCACAGGTTAGTCTTGTCAGGTGCAGTGTATCCTCTAGCACAGGTTAGTCTTGTCAGGTGCAGTGTATCCTCTAGCACAGGTTAGTCTTGTCAGGTGCAGTGTATCCCTAGCACAGGTTAGTCTTGTCAGGTGCAGTGTATCCTCTAGCACAGGTTAGTGCTTGTCAGGTGCATGTATCCTCTAGCACAGGTTAGTCTTGTCAGGTGCAGTGTATCCTCTAGCACAGGTTAGTCTTGTCAGGTGCAGTGTATCCTCTAGCACAGGTTAGTCTTGTCAGGTACAGTGTATCCTCTAGCACAGGTTAGTCTTGTCAAGTGCAGTGTATCCTCTAGCACAGGTTAGTCTTGTCAGGTGCAGTGTATCCTCTAGCACAGGTTAGTCTTGTCAGGTGCAGTGTATCCTCTAGCACAGGTTAGCCTTGTCAGGTGCAGTGTATCCTCTAGCACAGGTTAGTCTTGTCAGGTGCAGTGTATCCTCTAGCACAGGTTAGTCTTGTCAGGTGCAGTGTATCATCTAGCACAGGTTAGTCTTGTCAGGTGCAGTGTATCCTCTAGCGCAGGTTAGTATTGTCAGGTGCAGTGTATCCTCTAGCACAGGTTAGTCTTGTCAGGTGCAGTGTATCCTCTAGCACAGGTTAGTCTTGTCAGGTGCAGTGTATCCTCTAGCACAGGTTAGTCTTGTCAGGTGCAGTGTATCCTCTAGCACAGGTTAGTCTTGTCAGGTGCAGTGTATCCTCTAGCACAGGTTAGTCTTGTCAGGTGCAGTGTATCCTCTAGCACAGGTTAGTCTTGTCAGGTGCAGTGTATCCTCTAGCACAGGTTAGTCTTGTCAGGTGCAGTGTATCCTCTAGCACAGGTTAGTCTTGTCAGGTGCAGTGTATCCTCTAGCACAGGTTAGTCTTGTCAGGTGCAGTGTATCCTCTAGCACAGGTTAGTCTTGTCAGGTGCAGTGTATCCTCTAGCACAGGTTAGTCTTGTCAGGTGCAGTGTATCCTCTAGCACAGGTTAGTCTTGTCAGGTGCAGTGTATCCTCTAGCACAGGTTAGTCTTGTCAGGTGCAGTGTATCCTCTAGCACAGGTTAGTCTTGTCAGGTGCAGTGTATCCTCTAGCAACAGAGTTAGTCTTGTCAGGTGCAGTGTATCCTCTAGCACAGGTTAGTCTTGTCTAGGTGCAGTGTATCCTCTAGCACAGGTTAGTCTTGTCAGGTGCAGTGTATCCTCTAGCACAGTTAGTCTTGTTCAGGAGCAGTGTATCCTCTAGCACAGGTTAGTCTTGTCAGGTGCAGTGTATCCTCTAGCACAGGTTAGTCTTGTCAGGTGCAGTGTATCCTCTAGCACAGGTTAGTCTTGTCATGTGCAGTGTATCCTCTAGCACAGGTTAGTCTTGTCAGGTGCAGTGTATCCTCTAGCACAGGTTAGTCTTGTCAGGTGCAGTGTATCCTCTAGCACAGGTTAGTCTTGTCAGGTGCAGTGTATCCTCTAGCACAGGTTAGTCTTGTCAGGTGCAGTGTATCCTCTAGCACAGGTTAGTCTTGTCAGGTGCAGTGTATCCTCTAGCACAGGTTAGTCTTGTCAGGTGCAGTGTATCCTCTAGCACAGGTTAGTCTTGTCAGGTGCAGTGTATCCTCTAGCACAGGTTAGTCTTGTCAGGTGCAGTGTATCCTCTAGCACAGGTTAGTGTTGTCAGGTGCAGTGTATCCTCTAGCACAGGTTAGTCTTGTCAGATGCAGTGTATCCTCCAGCACAGGTTAGTCTTGTCAAGTGCAGAGTTTCCTCTAGCACAGGTTAGTCTTGTCAGGTGCAGTGTATCCTCTAGCACAGGTTAGTCTTGTCAGGTGCAGTGTATCCTCTAGCACAGGTTAGTCTTGTCAGGTGCAGTGTATCCTCTAGCACAGGTTAGTCTTGTCAGGTGCAGTGTATCCTCTAGCACAGTTTAGTCTTGTCAGGTGCAGTGTATCCTCTAGCACAGGTTAGTCTTGTCAGGTGCAGTGTATCCTCTAGCACAGGTTAGTCTTGTCAGGTGCAGTGTATCCTCTAGCACAGGTTAGTCTTGTCAGGTGCAGTGTATCCTCTAGCACAGGTTAGTCTTGTCAGGTGCAGTGTATCCTCTAGCACAGGTTAGTCTTGTCAAGTGCAGTGTATCCTCTAGCACAGGTTAGTCTTGTCAGGTGCAGTGTATCCTCTAACACAGGTTAGTCTTGTCAGGTGCAGTGTATCCTCTAGCACAGGTTAGTCTTGTCAGGTGCAGTGTATCCTCTAGCACAGGTTAGTCTTGTCAGGTGCAGTGTATCCTCTAGCACAGGTTAGTGTTGTCAGGTGCAGTGTATCCTCTAGCACAGGTTAGTGTTGTCAGGTGCAGTGTATCCTCTAGCACAGGTTAGTCTTGTCAGGTGCAGTGTATCCTCTAGCACAGGTTAGTGTTGTCAGGTGCAGTGTATCCTCTAGCACAGGTTAGTCTTGTCAGGTGCAGTGTATCCTCTAGCACAGGTTAGTCTTGTCAGGTGCAGTGTATCCTCTAGCACAGGTTAGTCTTGTCAGGTGCAGTGTATCCTCTAGCACAGGTTAGTCTTGTCAGGTGCAGTGTATCCTCTAGCACAGGTTAGTCTTGTCAGGTGCAGTGTATCCTCTAGCACAGGTTAGTCTTGTCAGGTGCAGTGTATCCTCTAGCACAGGTTAGTCTTGTCAGGTGCAGTGTATCCTCTAGCACATGTTAGTCTTGTCAGGTGCAGTGTATCCTCTAGCACAGGGTTAGATCCTTGTCAGGTGCAGTGTATCCTTCTAGCACAGGTTAGTCTTGTCAGGTGCAGTGTATCCTCTAGCACAGGTAGCTCCCCCTTGTCAGGGTGCAGTGTATCCTCTAGCACAGGTTAGTCCTTGTCAGGTTGCAGTGTATTCCTCTAGCGCAGGTTAGTCTTGTCAGGTGCAGTTGAATCCTCTAGCACAGGCTAGTTCTTGTCAGGTGCAGTGTATCCTCTAGCACAGGTTAGTAGCTTGTCCAGGTGCAGTGTATAACTCTAGCACAGGTTACGTCCTTGTCAGGTTGCAGTGTATCCTCTAGCACAGGTTAGTCTTGTCAGGTGCAGTGTATCCTCTAGCACAGGTTAGTCTTGTCAGGTGCAGGTGTATCCTCTAGCACAGGTTAGTCTTGTCAGTGTGCAGTGTATCCTCTAGCACAGGTTAGTCTTGTCAGGTGCAGTGTATCCTCTAGCACAGGTTATCTTGTCAGGTGCAGTGTATCCCTCTAGCACAGGTTAGTCTTGTCAGGTGCAGTGTATCCTCTAGCACAGGTTAGTCTTGTCAGGTGCAGTGTATCCTCTAGCACAGGTTAGTCTTGTCAGGTGCAGTGTATCCTCTAGCACAGGTTAGTGTTGTCAGGTGCAGTGTATCCTCTAGCACAGGTTAGTCTTGTCAGGTGCAGTGTATCCTCTAGCACAGGTTAGTCTTGTCAGGTGCAGTGTATCCTCTAGCACAGGTTAGTCTTGTCAGGTGCAGTGTGTCCTCTAGCACAGGTTAGTCTTGTCAGGTGCAGTGTATCCTCTAGCACAGGTTAGTCTTGTCATGTGCAGTGTATCCTCTAGCACAGGTTAGTCTTGTCAGGTGCAGTGTATCCTCTAGCACAGGTTAGTCTTGTCAGGTGCAGTGTATCCTCTAGCACAGGTTAGTCTTGTCAGGTGCAGTGTATCCTCTAGCACAGGTTAGTCTTGTCAGGTGCAGTGTATCCTCTAGCACAGGTTAGTCTTGTCAGGTGCAGTGTATCCTCTAGCACAGGTTAGTCCTTGTCAAGTGCAGTGTATCCTCTAGCAACAGGTTTTAGTCTTGTCAAGGTTCAGTGTATCCTCTAGCACAGGTTAGTCTTGTCAGGTGCAGTGTATCCTCTAGCACAGGTTAGTCTTGTCAGTGCAGTGTATCCTCTAGCACAGGTTAGTCTTGTCAGGTGCAGTGTATCCTCTCTAGCACAGGTTAGTCTTGTCAGGTGCAGTGTATCCTCTAGCACAGGTTAGTCTTGTCAGGTGCAGAGGTGTATCCTCTAGCCACAGGTTAGTCTTGTCAGGTGCAGTGTATCCTCTAGCACAGGTTAGTCTTGTCAGGTGCAGTGTATCCTCTAGCACAGGTTAGTCTTGTCAGGTGCAAGTGTATCCCTCTAGCACAGGTTAGTCTTGTCAGGTGCAGTGTATCCTCTAGCACAGGTTAGTCTTGTCAGGTGCAGTGTATCCTCTAGCACAAGGTTAGTCTTGTCAGGTTGAGTGTATCCTCTAGCACAGGTTAGTCTTGTCAGGTGCAGTGTATCCTCTAGCACAGGTTAGTCTTGTCAGGTGCAGTGTATCCTCTAGCACAGGTTAGTCTTGTCAGGTGCAGTGTATCCTCTAGCACAGGTTAGTCTTGTCAGGTGCAGTGTATCCTCTAGCACAGGTTAGTCTTGTCAGGTGCAGTGTATCCTCTAGCACAGGTTAGTCTTGTCAGGTGCAGTGTATCCTCTAGCACAGGTTAGTCTTGTCAGGTGCAGTGTATCCTCTAGCACAGGTTAGTCTTGTCAGGTGCAGTGTATCCTCTAGCACAGGTTAGTCTTGTCAGGTGCAGTGTATCCTCTAGCACAGGTTAGTCTTGTCAGGTGCAGTGTATCCTCTAGCACAGGTTAGTCTTGTCAGGTGCAGTGTATCCTCTAGCACAGGTTAGTCTTGTCAGGTGCAGTGTATCCTCTAGCACAGGTTAGTCTTGTCAGGTGCAGTGTATCCTCTAGCACAGGTTAGTCTTGTCAGGTGCAGTGTATCCTCTAGCACAGGTTAGTCTTGTCAGGTGCAGTGTATCCTCTAGCACAGGTTATTCTTGTCAGGTGCAGTGTATCCTCTAGCACAGGTTAGCCTTGTCAGGTGCAGTGTATCCTCTAGCACAGGTTAGTCTTGTCAGGTGCAGTGTATCCTCTAGCACAGGTTAGTCTTGTCAGGTGCAGTGTATCCTCTAGCACAGGTTAGTCTTGTCAGGTGCAGTGTATCCTCTAGCACAGTTAGTCTTGTCAGGTGCAGTGTATCCTCTAGCACAGGTTAGTCTTGTCAGGTGCAGTGTATCCTCTAGCACAGGTTAGTCTTGTCAGGTGCAGTGTATCCTCTAGCACAGGTTAGTCTTGTCAGGTGCAGTGTATCCTCTAGCACAGGTTAGTCTTGTCAAGTGCAGTGTATCCTCTAGCACAGGTTAGTCTTGTCAGGTGCAGTGTATCCTCTAGCACAGGTTAGTCTTGTCAGGTGCAGTGTATCCTCTAGCACAGGTTAGTCTTGTCAGGTGCAGTGTATGTATCCTTCTAGCACTGGTTAGAGTCTTGTCTGGTGCAGTGTATCCTCTAGCACAGGTTGTCTTGTTCAGGTGCAGTGACAGTGTATATCTAGCACAGGTTAGTTCTCGTCAAGGTGCAGTGTATCCTCTAGCGCAGGTTAGTATTGTCAGGGGCAGTGTACTCCTCTAGCACAGGTTAGTCTTGTCAGGTGCAGTGTATTCCTCTAGCACAGGTTAGTCTTGTCAGGTGCCGTGTATCCTCTAGCACAGGTTACTCTTGTCAGGTGCAGTGTATCCTCTAGCACAGGTTCGTCTTGTTCAGGTGCAGTGTATCCTCTAGCACAGGTTATTCTTGTAAGTGCAGTGTATCCTCTAGCCAGGTTAGTCTTGTAGTGCAGTGTCATCCTCTCTTGCATAGGTTAGTCTTGTCGGTTACAGTGTATCTCTAGCAAGGTTAGTCTTGTAGGTGCAGTGTATCCTCTAGCACAGGTAAGTATTGTCAGGAGCAGTGTATCCTCTTGCACAGGTTAGTCTTGTCAAGTGCAGTGTATCCTCTAGCACAGGTTAGTATTGTCAGGTGCAGTGTATCCTCTAGCACAGGTTAGTCTTGTCAGGTGCAGTGTATCCTCTAGCACAGGTTAGTCTTGTCAGGTGCAGTGTATCCTCTAGCTAGGTTAGGTTGTCAGGTGCAGTGTTCTCTAGCACAGTTAGTCTTGTTAGGTGCAGTGTATCCTCTAGCACAGGTTAGTTGTTGTCTGGTGCAGTGTTCCTCTAGACAGGTTAGTGTTGTCAGTGCAGGTATCTCTAGACAGGTTAGTTCTTGTCAGGTGCAGTTGTATCCTCTAGCACAGGTTAGTGTTGTCAGGTGCAGTGTACCTCTAGCAAAGGTTAGGTCTTGTCAGGTGCATGTATCCTCTATGCACAGGTTAGTCTTGTCAGGTGCATTGTATCCTCTGCACGGTTAGTCTTGTCAGGTGCAGTGTATCCCTCTAGCACAGGTTAGTCTTGTCAGGTGCAGTGTATCCTCTAGCCACAGGATTGTCTTGTCAGGTGCGTGTATCCTCTAGCACAGGTTAGTCTTGTCAGGTAGAGTGTATCCTCTAGCACAGGTTAGTCTTGTCAGGTGCAGTGTATCTCTAGCGCAGGTTAGTATTGTCAGGTGCAGTGTATCCTCTAGCACAGGTTAGTCTTGTCGAGGTGCAGTGTATCCTCTAGCACAGGTTAGTCTTGTCAGGTGCAGTGTATCCTCTAGCACAGGTTAGTCTTGTCAGGTGCAGTGTATCCTCTAGCACAGGTTAGTCTTGTCAGGTGCAGTGTATCCTCTAGCACAGGTTAGTCTTGTCAGGTGCAGTGTATCCTCTAGCACAGGTTAGTCTTGTCAGGTGCAGTGTATCCTCTAGCACAGGTTAGTCTTGTCAGGTGCAGTGTATCCTCTAGCACAGGTTAGTCTTGTCAGGTGCAGTGTATCCTCTAGCACAGGTTAGTCTTGTCAGGTGCAGTGTATCTCTAGCCAGGTTAGTATGTCAGGAGCAGTGTATCCTCTAGCACAGGTTAGTCTTGTCAGGTGCAGTGTATCCTCTAGCACAGGTTAGTCTTGTCAGGTACAGTGTATCCTCTAGCACAGGTTAGTCTTGTCAGGTGCAGTGTATCCTCTAGCACAGGTTAGTCTTGTCAGGTGCAGTGTATCCTCTAGCACAGGTTAGTCTTGTCAGTGCAGTGTATCCTCTAGCACAGGTTAGTCTTGTCAGGTGCAGTGTATCCTCTAGCACAGGTTAGTCTTGTCAGGTGCAGTGTATCCTCTAGCACAGGTTAGTCTTGTCAGTGCAGTGTATCCTCTAGCACAGGTTAGTCTTGTCAGGTGCAGTGTATCCTCTAGCACAGGTTAGTATTGTCAGGTGCAGTGTATCCTCTAGCACAGGTTAGTCTTGTCAGGTGCAGTGTATCCTCTAGCACAGGTTAGTCTTGTCAGGTGCAGTGTATCCTCTAGCACAGGTTAGTCTTGTCAGGTACAGTGTATCCTCTGACACAGGTTAGTCTTGTCAGGTGCAGTGTATCCTCTAGCACAGGTTAGTCTTGTCAGGTGCAGCGTATCCTCTAGCACAGGTTAGTCTTGTCAGGTGTAGTGTATCCTCCAGCACAGGTTAGTCTTGTCAGGTGCAGTGTATCCTCTAGCACAGGTTAGTCTTGTCAGGTGCAGTGTATCCTCTAGCACAGGTTAGTATTGTCAGGTGCAGTGTATCCTCTAGCACAGGTTAGTCTTGTCAGGTGCAGTGTATCCTCTAGCACAGGTTAGTCTTGTCAGGTGCAGTGTATCCTCTAGCACAGGTTAGTCTTGTCAGGTGCAGTGTATCCTCTAGCACAGGTTAGTCTTGTCAGGTGCAGTGTGTCCTCTAGCACAGGTTAGTATTGTCAGGTGCAGTGTATCCTCTAGCACAGGTTAGTCTTGTCAGGTGCAGTGTATCCTCTAGCACAGGTTAGTCTTGTCAGGTGCAGTGTATCCTCTAGCACAGGTTAGTCTTGTCAGGTGCAGTGTATCCTCTAGCACAGGTTAGTCTTGTCAGGTGCAGTGTGTCCTCTAGCACAGGTTAGTCTTGTCAGGTGCAGTGTATCCTCTAGCACAGGTTAGTCTTGTCAGGTGCAGTGTATCCTCTAGCACAGGTTAGTCTTGTCAGGTGCAGTGTATCCTCTAGCACAGGTTAGTCTTGTCAGGTGCAGTGTATCCTCTAGCACAGGTTAGTCTTGTCAGGTGCAGTGTATCCTCTAGCACAGGTTAGTCTTGTCAGGTGCAGTGTATCCTCTAGCACAGGTTAGTCTTGTCAGGTGCAGTGTATCCTCTAGCACAGGTTAGTCTTGTCAGGTGCAGTGTATCCTCTAGCACAGGTTAGTCTTGTCAGGTGCAGTGTATCCTCTAGCACAGGTTAGTCTTGTCAGGTGCAGTGTATCCTCTAGCACAGGTTAGTGTTGTCAGGTGCAGTGTATCCTCTAGCACAGTGTGGCAAACCTAGCCACTTCTGGACTATAACGTGAGAAAGGTTGTCTATAGGCTGTATATTGTGCTATGTAGATGTGACAAACCCTTCTGTCAGCACTGAAAGAGTTAACTGTGTTCAGCTTTAGCCTCAGCTATGGTGCACTGTCATTAATGTTATTGATACACAGTCCATTGTTTAATCAACCTCAGAGAGCAGACCCTAGATGATAAGGAAAGCCAAGTGTGTGTCTGTGTTTAAATTGTTATCAGCTTGAGCAAGGTATTCTATTGTATCATGTAAAAGGGCGTGTTCCCTCCATCTAATGTACAACATTCTTTCAACCCCCCTTCTGGGGGGGGTCAGACCTGCATAAATACTGGGCATATGAGCCTTAATAAAATTCATTCTGTTTAAAACCTGAAAACTGGCTGGGTTGTGAATTGCTGATTCCCTATGCAGGACATTGTTCCCTGGTGTTAACCCTTGGTATCCGGTTGGTACCGTTACAATTGGTGGCAAGCGACGGAATGAACCTTATCGCCCAGAAGAGCAACTACACAAGCCAGTAACCTCAGGAAGAGGGGGATTACTACAATACTGACTAAGATGGAAGGAGTACCAGGGACCGAAGTGAATGGAGATGGATTATTCTAAGCTAAAGAGACAAACGTAAAAGGAACTGCTAGAAGCCAGGGGAAAGATAGGCAGCAGCAAACCCAAGGCTATATTAATTGCTGAGCTGATGGAGGGAGACAGAGCTCGCAGCGCTACGCCTCCAGCAGCCATGGAGGAGACCCTATACCAGAGGGAAATGAGGACCAGGCTGGAATTTTTACCCCAACCTGTACCACGGGATATGCTATCCGTGGTAATGGCAGATGTGCAGGAGTACGTGATGGCACACAGTCCGCGGAATGCATCCTCCCGAGCAGAATCCATTTTGGACGCACTCAGCAACCCAGTAAGACCCAAAATCCCATACCATGCATTTAAAATGTTTTGTGAGGAGAAGGATGAGATTGATGGGTATTTACAGGATTTTGAGAGACTGTGCGAGTTACATGATTTGGAGCAGTCCGTATGGGTGCCGGTGCTAGCAGGCAAGCTAGCCGGTAGGGCAGCGGAAGCGTATCGCGCTGTACCCAGGGAGGACAGCAAGGATTACGCTAAAGTGAAGAGAGCGATCTTGGAAAGATATGCCATTACCTCAGAGGCATACCGGCGCAAGTTTAGAGGCCTGCGCAAGCCAGAAAGAGATTCCCATGCAGAGTGGGCCCACAAGCTGGATCAAGCATCTCAGGGGTGGATACAGGCCAGCCAAGCTACCACCATGGAAGAATTGCGACAACTGATGCTGTTGGAGCAATTCTTTAACGGCTTGTCCCCAGAAGCCCAAGAATGGGTGAGAGATCGAAAACCCCTCACCTTAACCGAAGCAGCCAGATTAGCAGACCAGCATTTTGATGCCAGGAGGCGCCATGGACTACAGCCTAACAACGGACGGGCTAATATACAATGCCACACCTGCAAGCAGTGGGGACATATGGCACGTGAGTGCACCCAAAATCGGAGCAGACAAGCTTGGAACCAGGTCAGACAGAACCTGGCCCCAAGGGCGGCTGCTCACCATTACCAAACGGAGCCAGCCGCTCATGAGGTGTTGAGCACCCAAGCCGTGGAACCCCTGGGAATTCTGCATGAGGTGATGTCGGTCCAGGGACTTCGGGATTCGGGAGCTACTTTAACCCTGATAGCTCCCCATTTGGTGCCGGATACAGCACCCACTGGCGGATCCGTGGCAGTACGAGGGGCAGGGGGAGCAGTATACCGATTGCCCACTGCTAGAGTGGAGTACAGACCCCCAGTCACCCCAGCAGCTGCCAGTTACCAACCCCCGGCGCACCGCTATACCACACGGCCTCCGGCCACGAACTACCCTCAGAGAGCCCGGTTCAATTCGCGGGGCTACTCACAACCTATTCGGTGCTTTGGATGTAAGCAACTAGGGCACAAAAGACCAGAGTGTCCCCTAAACGCAGCGAATCAAGCACAGTCCTGGAGAAGACCCGCTGGCGGAATCCCACATAATCCTCAGCCTGTGGCCCGCTACGTAGAGGCGCCAGAATGCTGGGGCAGCCTACATGAAGCAGACCCCGTGCAAGCTGCCCACCGGAATAACCGGCAACGGGTTAAAGTGAATGGGAAGGAGGTCAGTTGTCTACGGGATACTGGTGCTACCATGACCTTGCTTCAAGAGAACTTGGTGCCTGAGAAACAGCACACTGGAGGCACTGTGGCTGTGAGGGTAGCAGGGGGCACTGTGTTCCGCCTACCTGTTGCCAGGGTACATTTGGATTGGGGAGTGGGCGCTAGACTTGTGAATGTGGGGGTCAAGAAGGACTTACCTGCTGATGTTCTCCTTGGAAATGACTTGGCCCCCCTTGTTTCTGCCTATGCTCCCATGGATCCCGCTGATGTTAACCCTGTGACTACCCAAGCCCAGTCCCTCCGGGAAGAGACGCTTCCATGTTTGGGGTGGGGGCAGTACTGAGCCAAGTTGGAGCAGATGGCGGAGAACACCCCGTAGCTTACTTGAGCCGAAAGTTGTTGCCCCGGACATCCCCAAGCCGATCCGTTGGGATCAGACTGTGTATGCCGGCTTGGTTCTGGGGGAGCATTGTGGCAAACCTAGCCACTTCTGGACTATAACGTGAGAAAGGTTGTCTATAGGCTGTATATTGTGCTATGTAGATGTGACAAACCCTTCTGTCAGCACTGAAAGAGTTAACTGTGTTCAGCTTTAGCCTCAGCTATGGTGCACTGTCATTAATGTTATTGATACACAGTCCATTGTTTAATCAACCTCAGAGAGCAGACCCTAGATGATAAGGAAAGCCAAGTGTGTGTCTGTGTTTAAATTGTTATCAGCTTGAGCAAGGTATTCTATTGTATCATGTAAAAGGGCGTGTTCCCTCCATCTAATGTACAACATTCTTTCAACCCCCCTTCTGGGGGGGGTCAGACCTGCATAAATACTGGGCATATGAGCCTTAATAAAATTCATTCTGTTTAAAACCTGAAAACTGGCTGGGTTGTGAATTGCTGATTCCCTATGCAGGACATTGTTCCCTGGTGTTAACCCTTGGTATCCGGTTGGTACCGTTACACACAGGTTAGTCTTGTCAGGTGCAGTGTATCCTCTAGCACAGGTTAGTTTTGTCAGGTGCAGTGTATCCTCTAGCACAGGTTAGTCTTGTCAGGTGCAGTGTATCCTCTAGCACAGGTTAGTCTTGTCAGGTGCAGTGTATCCTCTAGCACAGGTTAGTCTTGTCAGGTGCAGTGTATCCTCTAGCACAGGTTAGTGTTGTCAGGTGCAGTGTATCCTCTAGCACAGGTTAGTCTTGTCAGGTGCAGTGTATCCTCTAGCACAGGTTAGTCTTGTCAGGTGCAGTGTATCCTCTAGCACAGGTTAGTCTTGTCAGGTGCAGTGTATCCTCTAGCACAGGTTAGTCTTGTCAGGTGCAGTGTATCCTCTAGCACAGATTAGTCTTGTCAGGTGCACCCATCTGCGCACATACAGGGAGTGCAGAATTATTAGGCAAGTTGTATTTTTGAGGATTAATTTTATTATTGAACAACAACCGATGTGACAAAACCAATCTCGCCACTGTACATTGGAGGGCCTGTTATGGAACATTCTTTGGGCTGGAGGTACATGGGCTTAAGGATACCCAGAGACTGCATGGAAATGTGGAATGTTATATGCTGGACACCCCATGTACTTTCATAACTCTGTCTTATGTCTATGTCACCCTGTATCCATAAATACAGGATGGGTACAGGGTGTGAGTGCCCCTTGTGGGAGCAATTGTGACTCTATAAGCCAAGTGGGCATAAAAGACTTTATAGCTAATAAGAACTGTTCCTATATTCTCTAATAAGATGTATTCTATGTATGTTTAAGATCTGATTGTGTCTCAGGAGTCTGTCTGGGTAAACTGATTGGGTTTTGTGTGATTATGTTAACTAGACTGCCCAACATCAGATTGTCTGAGTACTTAATATGTTAATCTGTTTTACCTGTGAATAGACAATTCTTAGAGGTTTGATGCATTGTTCATATGTTTGCTTTACTGTTTAACCAATGCCCTCTGTAACCTGAAGCCAGGGTTATATTCAACCCCCCCATCTCGGGTCAAAACCTGTATAAATACTAGGCATTCAGCCTTTAATAAATATATTCTGTTTAAACCTGAAAACTGGCTGGTTTGTGAATTGCTGATTCCCTATGCAGGACGTTGTTCCCTGGTATTAACCCTTGGTATCCTGTTGGTACCGTAACAATTGGTGGCAAGCGACGGAATGAACCTTATCACCCAGAAGAGCAACTACACAAGCCAGTAACCTCAGGAAGAGGGGGATTATTACAATACTGACTAAGATGGAAAAGAGAAAAGTAAATTTTGCAGCTTTTAAAAACTTCCTGGAAACAGAAGGAGAGATTGATGGGTTCCTTGCGGATTTTGAGAGGCAATGTGCACTACACAAGGTACCCGCAGAGGACTGGGTCACGATACTATCTGGAAAATTATCCGGCCGGGCCAGAGAGGCTTTTCGGGCCATTCCAGATGAGGAAGTCAGGGATTATAATACTGTAAAAGAGGCTCTGCTCTCCAGGTATGCGATTACACCGGAGACATACCGGAGGCGGTTCAGAGACACTGTTAAATTAGCTGGAGATTCCTACCTTGAGTGGGCATGTAAGGTGCACCGCACAGCAGCTCACTGGATAGCGGGGTGCCAAGCCATATCTGGGGAAGAGGTGCTGCAGCTATTCCTGTTGGAACATTGCTTCGACAAGTTACCCGCAGGAGTTCGAGAGTGGGTTCGGGACCGTAAACCCTCCACCCTGCAGGAAGCGGCTCACTTGGCAGATGAGTATACGGATGCCCGCAAACTGGACACTGCTACCACTAAGCCCCCTGCTAGAGTGGAGTACAGACCCCAGTCACCCCAGCAGCTGCCAGTTACCAAACCCCAGCGCACCGCTATACCACACGGCCTCCGGCCACGAACTACCCTCAGAGAGCCCTGTTCAATTTGCGGGGCTACTCACAACCGATTCGATGCTTTGGATGTAAGCAACTAGGGCACAAAAGACCAGAGTGTCCCCTAAACGCAGCGAACCAAGCGCAGTCCTGGAGAAGACCCGCCGGCGGAATCCCACGTAATCCTCAGCCTGCGGCCCGCTACGTGGAGGCGCAAGAATGCTGGAGCATCCTACATGAGGCAGACCTTGTGCAAGCTGCCCACCGGAATAACCGGCAACTGGTTAAAGTGAATGGGAAGAAGGTCAGTGGTCTACGGGATACTGGTGCTACCATGACCTTGCTTCAAAAGAACTTGGTGTCTGAGAAACAGTACACTGGAGACACTGTGGCTGTGAGGGTAGCAGGGGGCGATGTGTTCAGCCTACCTGTTGCCAGGGTACATTTGGATTGGGGAGTGGGCGCTAGACCTGTGAATGTGGGGGTCAAGAAGGACTTACCTGCTGATGTTCTTCTTGGAAATGACTTGGCCCCCCTTGTTTCTGCCTACGCTCCTATGGGTCCCGCTGATGTTAACTCTGTGACTACCCGTGCCCAGATCCGTGCAGCAGAGATTGACCCACCTGCTGCTAAGCCCCAGGACGCTGAGCTAAGTAAATCTCTATCCGCTATTGATATGTGGAGGTCCCGTTACAATGCGCTGATGAAGGAGAAGAGGAGCGCAGAGGAAAAAGCACGTTTAGAACGTGAATCTCTGCTAGACAAGCTGCACCGACAGACCTATTTTTGACCCTCTAACTTGCAGCTTTGACTCATGTTTATAGGGGACAGCTTATAATCACTACAGGGATTGCTATGTTTTTCATACTCCCTTAGCTACAGGGATTGCTACAGAAGGAAGAGGTTCGCCTACTGGAGCCTAGTCGTAGGTCCAGGGCGCAGAGCAGACGGCGAGATACCAGCCCAGCAGCGGTGGTTCATATAGTCTGCATTACTGATGGTGGCTACGCAGTAGTTAGAGTGTCTACGGTGCTGCTGCTCCTTTGGTGAGCGCTAGGAGCATCCTTTTCTACGGTCCAACTTCCAGCCAGCCTGGAGGCAACCGTAACATTTGGCACCCTATGTCAGTATGAAGGGATTGTGGATACCTATAAAGAGCAGGTACAGAAAACTCGTAAAGAAGCTGATGGGATTTTGAAGGACTGTTTGGCCCTGGTCTGGGCACTGAGGAATTTGAACCCTTGTTTGTATGGACAGGAATTCTCTCTCATAACGGGAATACAGATGGATTGTCCCAGCAAACTGACATGCCTACCAGGCGCTCTGGTGGTATATGGCACAGTATATACCCTGTACAGCCGAGCATGACAAACCAGAGGGAGAGGAGTTTGATGGTCCTGTCCCCCAGCAGCAGAGGAATATACAGGGAATTGGGAGCCCAGACTCCATTCCCCAGCGGCAGGCTGCGTTACAAGGGGTAGGGACAGTTGGTCCTGTCCCCCAGCAACACGGCTGTTTAGCCAAAGGGGAGACGATTGGTCTACCCCTCCAGCAGCACAGCTATGTATCCAAAGGGGAGACAGTTGGTCTCCCCCTCCAGCAACCAGGCTCCCACCAGGCTACTTCCATGGTAGTGCTGGCACCCGGGCAGAGTACAGCTGGTCTCTGCCCACCTCGCAACCCACCAATTCAGCGTACCAGTCCCCCACACAGCTGTGGTGAGGCACCTGGACATGGACAAGTTTTCCCCGTACTCAGGTATAGTAACCATTTATTGTGGGTGGGCTGTACTACTAATTGTGTTTTATGGGTGGGTTGCTGGACTAACCAGGGCACTGACCGGCAGGAGGTCAGATACCCTGTTAGTCTGTTTGGAAAAGGGGAGAGATGTGACAAAACCAATCTCGCCACTGTACATTGGAGGGCCTGTTATGGAACATTCTTTGGGCTGGAGGTACATGGGCTTAAGGATACCCAGAGACTGCATGGAAATATGGAATTTTATATGCTGGACACCCCATGTACTTTCATAACTCTGTCTTATGTCTATGTCACCCTGTATCCATAAATACAGGATGGGTACAGGGTGTGAGTGCCCCTTGTGGGAGCAATTGTGACTCTATAAGCCAAGTGGGCATAAAAGACTTTATAGCTAATAAGAACTGTTCCTATATTCTGTAATAAGATGTATTCTATGTATGTTTAAGATCTGATTGTGTCTCAGGAGTCTGTCTAGGTAAACTGATTGGGTTTTGTGTGATTATGTTAACTAGACTGCCCAACATCAGATTGTCTGAGTACTTAATATGTTAATCTGTTTTACCTGTGAATAGACAATTCTTAGAGGTTTGATGCATTGTTCATATGTTTGCTTTACTGTTTAACCAATGCCCTCTGTAACCTGAAGCCAGGGTTATATCCAACCCCCCCATCTCGGGTCAAAACCTGT
Source organism: Bombina bombina (assembly GCF_027579735.1). Lineage (NCBI taxonomy): Eukaryota > Metazoa > Chordata > Amphibia > Anura > Bombinatoridae > Bombina > Bombina bombina. The sequence goes on from NC_069502.1 coordinate 29,613,016, forward strand.
ATAAATACTAGGCATTCAGCCTTTAATAAATATATTCTGTTTAAACCTGAAAACTGGCTGGTTTGTGAATTGCTGATTCCCTATGCAGGACGTTGTTCCCTGGTATTAACCCTTGGTATCCTGTTGGTACCGTAACAACCATGTTCTCAATGAACCCAAAAAACTCATTAATATCAAAGCTGAATAGTTTTGGAAGTAGTTTTTAGTTTGTTTTTAGTTTTAGCTATTTTAGGGGGATATCTGTGTGTGCAGGTGACTATTACTGTGCATAATTATTAGGCAACTTAACAAAAAACAAATATATACCCATTTCAATTATTTATTTTTACCAGTGAAACCAATATTACATCTCAACATTCACAAATATACATTTCTGACATTCAAAAACAAAACAAAAACAAATCAGTGACCAATATAGCCACCTTTCTTTGCAAGGACACTCAAAAGCCTGCCATCCATGGATTCTGTCAGTGTTTTGATCTGTTCACCATCAACATTGCGTGCAGCAGCAACCACAGCCTCCCAGACACTGTTCAGAGAGGTGTACTGGTTTCCCTCCTTGTAAATCTCACATTTGATGATGGACCACAGGTTCTCAATGGGGTTCAGATCAGGTGAACAAGGAGGCCATGTCATTAGATTTTCTTCTTTTATACCCTTTCTTGCCAGCCACGCTGTGGAGTACTTGGACGCGTGTGATGGAGCATTGTCCTGCATGAAAATCATGTTTTTCTTGAAGGATGCAGACTTCTTCCTGTACCACTGCTTGAAGAAGGTGTCTTCCAGAAACTGGCAGTAGGACTGGGAGTTGAGCTTGACTCCATCCTCAACCCGAAAAGGCCCCACAAGCTCATCTTTGATGATACCAGCCCAAACCAGTACTCCACCTCCACCTTGCTGGCGTCTGAGTCGGACTGGAGCTCTCTGCCCTTTACCAATCCAGCCACGGGCCCATCCATCTGGCCCATCAAGACTCACTCTCATTTCATCAGTCCATAAAACCTTAGAAAAATCAGTCTTGAGATATTTCTTGGCCCAGTCTTGACGTTTCAGCTTGTGTGTCTTGTTCAGTGGTGGTCGTCTTTCAGCCTTTCTTACCTTGGCCATGTCTCTGAGTATTGCACACCTTGTGCTTTTGGGCACTCCAGTGATGTTGCAGCTCTGAAATATGGCCAAACTGGTGGCAAGTGGCATCTTGGCAGCTGCACGCTTGACTTTTCTCAGTTCATGGGCAGTTATTTTGCGCCTTGGTTTTTCCACACGCTTCTTGCGACCCTGTTGACTATTTTGAATGAAACGCTTGATTGTTCGATGATCACGCTTCAGAAGCTTTGCAATTTTAAGAGTGCTGCATCCCTCTGCAAGATATCTCACTATTTTTTACTTTTCTGAGTCTGTCAAGTCCTTCTTTTGACCCATTTTGCCAAAGGAAAGGAAGTTGCCTAATAATTATGCACACCTGATATAGGGTGTTGATGTCATTAGACCACACCCCTTCTCATTACAGAGATGCACATCACCTAATATGCTTAATTGGTAGTAGGCTTTCGAGCCTATACAGCTTGGAGTAAGACAACATGCATAAAGAGGATGATGTGGTCAAAATACTCATTTGCCTAATAATTCTGCACTCCCTGTATATATATATATCTATATATAGACACACACACACAAATATATATCTATATATAGACACACGCATCTGCACACATACATTAACACACACACACCAGGTGACTACTACACTGTTCTTTGCTTTTTATCTTGATTGGGTCTCTGTGTTTGTTGCAGAGCTGGAATCTTTGTTTGGATACAACATTTTCAGCTATGAAAGGTACCAGGAGGTTTAAGCACGTGATTGATACTCCTGATCCAGGAAAATGGGAGGTAAGTCTGTTTCAGTAACGCAGATAAACCATTATGCCCAGAATTGGCAATCAGTCGTCAGGATGAAGTAATCAGCAACTTGCTTATTTACTGGTTAGTACTGGTCTACATGATCATCCCACGAGGAACATCTATCTACTGTTTAGTGTCCCAGTGAGAGTCATGACATATACTCCATCAGTCTTGTTATTACTGTGGTGTAACAATTATTTTATGCTGTGTGGCTAATATACCATTGTTTACCAATAAAGGGTCAGATTACAAGTGGTGCGCGATTTATAATCTGGCCCAAAGTGTTTTACTAAATAAAAAAACGTTCTTTATAATAGCTAAACTATTTTATTAGAAGAAGATGCCCTTGTTTCCTCTGTATGCCACAGTGTAACAGGATGCTCAGATTTATTAGCTGTTACAGAAGAGACACCTGGAAATACAGTATGATATACTTCAGTATGATATATAGTAATACAGTATGATATACTTCAGTATGATATATAGAAATACAGTATGATATACTTCAGTATGATATATAGAAATACAGTATGATATATAGAAATACAGTATGATATACTTCAGTATGATATATAGAAATACAGTATGATATACTTCAGTATGATATATAGAAATACAGTATGATATATAGAAATACAGTATGATATACTTCAGTATGATATATAGAAATACAGTATGATATACTTCAGTATGATATATAGAAATACAGTATGATATATAGAAATACAGTATGATATACTTCAGTATGATATATAGAAATACAGTATGATATACTTCAGTATGATATATAGAAATACAGTATGATTTACTTCAGTATGATATATAGAAATACAGTATGATATACTTCAGTATGATATATAGAATTTTTTTTTCTCCTTTTATTAATTTTCAAGCAAAACCATAAACATTACAGTTGTGATAAAACAAACAATGAACTACGCAAACAAAAATAAAAAAGGAACAAAGAACATTGACACTAAACAATCCAGACTGGTGATTGTCAGGCACATTTAGACATGTCCCACTCGACATATCCCTATACAAAATAAATATATATATAGAAAATGAAGACTAAAATGTTACAACCTAACACATTTTATCAGTGCTGATGTATATCATCTGCTTTTAAGGTCTGTACAAAACCTTGATTTCCATTAGACATGTGCGATTCGGCTCGGTCCGAATCGAAATTCGGACGAATTTTGTCGAATTCGGAGATTCTGATCAATTCGAATTCTGAATTGCGGTAGTGCCGAATCTACCAAATAGATCCAAATCGATTCGGATTTATTCGGTAGATTCGGATGGATTCGGATGGATTCGGATGGCCGTGTATTACACTAGTATTGTACAGTATACTAGTGTAATACACAGCACATCCAACTTAACACTGACCGAAATTCTGAAAATCCGAATCGATTCGAACCGAATCGAGCTGAATCGAACCGAATTTCCCACGAATCTGAAAGAATCCGAATGAATCAGAAACAAATTCATTTGATTTCTTCTGAATTCGAATCGATCCGAACCGAACCAAATTTTTCGCAGCTGCACATGTCTAATTTCCATAAAACAACTTCACATATGACAGACCTTTCTATAGTCTTCTTGTCCCTTTGTGACCCTGTCAGTCTAAATTAGCCTTGAGTGTTTAAAAAAAAAAAAAAAGTGTAAGTTCTCTTTAGAAGAGACGTTGTCTATACTGTTAGAATTTAGTGATGATCTTCCTTGTGAGCTCCACAAACTTCTGCCTCCTCCTTCTGCCAGCAAGACCTCCTTCTGCATCCCAATATGGAGATCCTAACATGTCAGGATAAGGACACTCAGGGGAGAATCTGAACCATCTGAGGTGGAGTATTCGGGGTATGGGCTGGTGCCTGGGTGGTCTTAGGGCATGTTTGCTATATTGGGGTGGTTTTGACAATTCTGAAGAGGTCACAGAAATAACAGGTTCCTACTACAGAAGCAGTGACATAAACATGGTACAGGAGTGCAGCTACACAGCCATTACATTAAATCTCATGTCATATTTGTGTTCTAGCTGGCTGGGTATGAAGAAACAATGCCAATCACTGAGAAATCAAACCCAATTACCCGAGAGCTGGATAAGGCTGACCCCAACCAACTGGTGCAGCTGCTGAGAGACTGCGATGCAGAAATATTTCAGGAAGAGGACGTCGCTATCCTGAACTACCAGGTGGGCACAGAGAGTGAGGCTGGCAGATGTTAATTGCACCATTGTTTTGTGAATTAGCAGGTGGGTGTGATGGACCATCTGGTACCTTGCATGGATTCCCCTGCAAAATGCTGCCTTCTGCTCTCCAAACCCCTTCAGCAGATAGATAGATAGATAGATAGATAGATAGATAGATAGATAGATAGATAGATATAGATTGATAGATAGATAGACAATCCCCCTTTAACTGGGTAATCAACTCACAAAAGGGAACAATGACAGTACACAATAGGGCAGATAAAACTCTCTCACTGTCTCTGGGCACGTAGGCTTAGTGGCGCCTTAGAGTCTGGGGACATGTTTCCCTGATAAGGGCATAAGCCAGTCGGGCAGTGGCTGAAACCAGTTCCACAAGCCTGGTTACAAGTGGGGCGAACTTCTGCCCTGAACAAAGAATGTTTGCTGGTACAAACGGGCTGACTGTGGTGGAAAGCTGCACCTTTCCCTGGTAACCGGCATAGGGAATAAAACATCCAGAAATAGTTCCAAGAGGCCGGTTATATGGGCTGCACCTTAGCCATATCTCTTCATCCATAACTCCGGCCAGGAAGGTGGTTTCTAGTCCCAGCTCCCCTCTGTGCCCTGACCTGGCAAATAGGGTAAAATCCCTGGTTCCTTCCCTGGGGCAATAGTCAGTGGGCAGGAGGCTATCCCACAGTACCTTCCAGAAGCCCCAGTGACGGTAGGATTTGTCACAGACAGGTAGGTTGGCAAATGTTATTTGTACCATTGTTATTGTGAACTAGCAGGTGACCACAGACAGGGAGGTCGGCAGTTGTTAATTATACCATTGTTATTCTGAACTAGCAGGTGGGCACAGACAGGGAAGTCGGCAGATGTTAATTGTACCATTGTTATTGTGAACTAGCAGGTGGGCACAGACACGGAAGTTGGCAGATGTTAATTGTACCATTGTTATGGTGAACTAGCAGGTGGGCACAGACAGGTAGGCTGGCAGATGTTATTTGTACCATTATTGTGGTGAACTAGCAGGTGGGCACAGACAGGTAGGCTGGCAGATGTTATTTGTACCATTATTGTGGTGAACTAGCAGGTGGGCACAGACAGGTAGGCTGGAAGATGTTATTTGTAACATTATTGTGGTGAACTAGCAGGTGGGCACAGACAGGTAGGCTGGCAAATGTTATTTGTACCATTGTTAGGGTGAACTAGCAGGTGGGCACAGACAGGGAAGATGGCAGATGTTATTTGTACCATTGCTGTGGTGAACTAGCAGGTGGACACAGACAGGTAGGCTGGCAGATGTTGTTTGTACCATTGTTAGGGTGAACTACCAGGTGGGCACAGACAGGTAGGCTGGCAGATGTTATTTGTACCATTATTGTGGTGAACTGGCTGGTGGGCATAAACAGGCAGGCTGGCAAATGTTATTAGTACCATTGTAATGATAAACTAGCAGGTGGGCACATACAGGGAAGTTGGCAGATGTTATTTGTACCATTGCTGTGGTAAATTACCAGGTGGGCACAGAGAGGGACGCTGGTAGATGTTGTTTGTATTATTATTGTGGTGAACTAGCAGGTGGGCACAGACAGGTTGGTTGGCAGATGTTATTTGTACCATTGCTGTGGTGAATTTCCAGGTGGGCACAGAGAGGGACACTGGCAGATGTTGTTTGTACTATAATTGTGGTGAACTACCAGGTGGGCACAGATAGGAAGGCTGGCAGATGTTGTTTGTACCATTATTATTGTGAACTAGCAAGTGGGCACAGACAAAGAGGTTGGCAAATGTTATTTGTACCATTGTTAGGGTAAACTAGCAGGTGGGCACAGACAGATAGGCTGGCAAATGTTATTTGTACTATTATTGTGATGAACTAGCAGTAGGGTTGCCAACTGTGCTCTACAAAAAATAACTGATGACCTATAGGTGAATGGACACAGGTGGTAGGTGGGGGTCACACAATGTCCCCATAAACGTTTAACCTTAGGCCCCACCCTTGACCCCACACATATATTTTGTTCACAACTGAGCAGTCATTGTATCCCCTTGATTGCCAGTAACACAGATATGCATTATTGATTTGACCCCCTTGAATGCCAGGAGCAAACACCCGTCAGAAATTTAACACCCCCATGGTTACCTGTAATACATATAATAGAAAATGCACAGTGTTACTTCAATTTGAGCTATATTTGTAATGCATACATGCCAAGAAGGCCCTTGATATTTAGCTGACAGGGGACTGCAGTTGAGAGCTTTGTATATCAGAGTGAGAATTTTGTGTTTGATCCTTGAGGCAAGAGGAAGTCAGCGAAGGGATTGGCAGAGAGGTGCAGCAGATAAAGAGCGACATGTAAGGAAGATGAGCCTGGCAGAGGCATTCATAATGGATTGTAAAGGAGCTAGGCGGCAGCTAGGGAGACCAGAGTGGATGGAGTTGCAGTAATCGAGGTGGGAGAGGATCAGAGAGTGGATTCAAATATTAGTTGTGTCTTGTGTAAGGAAATGTCTGATTTTAGAGATGTTTTTAAGGTGGAAGTGGCAGGATTTAGTCAAGGACTGAATGTGAGGAGTGAAAGAAAGATCTGAGTCAAGTGTGACCCCAAGACATTGGGCATGCGGGGTAGGGGTAATGATGGAGTTGTCGACAGTTTATGTTTTTGCACAGAGATTGATGAGTATGTTTTTACATGCTGGCGGTATTTATATTTCTCTTGTAAAGGTGTATCCAGTCCACGGGTTCATCCATTACTTGTGGGATATTCACCTTCCCAACAGGAAGTTGCAAGAGGACACCCACAGCAGATGTGTCTATATAGCTCCTCCCCTAACTGCCACCCCCAGTCATTCTCTTGCAACTCTCGACAAGAAAGGAAGTATCAAGAGATATGTGGTGACTTAGTGTAGTTTTTACCTTCAATCAAGAGTTTGTTATTTTTAAACGGTACTGGCGTTGTACTGTTTTACTCTCAGGCAGAAATTGGAAGAAGAATCTGCCTGGAGGTTGATGATCTTAGCGGTTTGTAACTAAGGTCCATTGCTGTTCTCACACATAACTGAAGAGTATGGAAAGAAAACTTCAGTTGGGGGGACGGTTTGCAGATCACCTGCTTTGAGGTATGTTCAGTATATTTTTTTCTAGAGAGATAAGGTCTAGAAAATGCTGACAGTGCCTGGTATATTTGAGGTAAGCCTGATACAGTGATTTAACGAATGGGATCATGCTTACAAGATAAGTGTAATATTCATGTTAACTCTCATATTACTTAGTGTAAAAACGTTTGCATAACTTACAGAAAAAATGTTTTTTCTCTGAGGGTGATAAATCTTTATTTGGGGCCTAGTTTTCCACATGGCTTGTTAGATTACTCCTAGGAATACTTTTTTAAGGCCCTCTGACATTGAGTGCATGGTGGGAGGGGCCTATTTTTGCACACTTTATGCGCAGTTGATATTCAGACTGAGACATCCAGCTTCCCTAAAGGAGTCCTCTGGCATCTAGGACCACTATAGAGGGTTTTTTTCCTGCAAAAATCGTGTTTAAGGGCAGGTAGGAGCCACAGCAGAGGTGTGACAGTGTGTTTGACTGTTTTTTAACGGTTTTACCGTTTTTCTAATCCGGTTTGGGGCCTAAGGGGTTAATCATCCATTTGCAAGTGGGTGCAATGCTGCTTTAGTCTCTTATACACACTGTAAAAATTTCGTAGAGTTTACTACTTTTTAACACTGTTTTGCAGTTTATGTGGTAGTTTTTTTCTCTTAAAGGTACAGTACCGTTTTTGTTTAATTGCTTTCTCACATTTATTAAAGTGTTTTCCAAGCCTGCTGGTCTCATTACTAGTCTGTTAAACATGTCTGACATAGAGGAAACTCCTTGTTCATTATGTTTAGAAGCCATTGTGGAAGCCCCTCTTAGAATGTGTACCAAATGCACTGACCTTTCTATAAGTTATAAAGACCATATTATGGGTTTTAAAGATTTATCACCAGAGGTTTCTCAGACTGACAAAAGGGAGGTTAAACCACCTAGCTCTCCCAATGTGTCAGAACCTATATCTCCCACGCAAGTGACGCCAAGTACATCTGGCGCGTCCAATGTGTTTACCTTACAAGACATGGCGGCAGTTATGAATCATACCCTCACAAAGGTATTGTCCAAACTGCCAGGGTTACAAGGAAAGCGAGACAGCTCTGGGGCTAGAACAAATACAGAGCTTTCTGACGCTTTAGTAGCTATGTCTGATATACCCTCACAATGTACAGAAGCCGAAGCAGGAGAGCTTCTATCTGTGGGTGACATTTCTGATTCAGGGAAAGCATTACTTCAGTCTGACTCTGAAATGATAGCATTTAAATTTAAGCTTGAACACCTCCGCTTGTTGCTCAGGGAGGTTTTAGCAACTCTGGATGACTGTGACTCCATTGAAGTCCCAGAGAAATTGTGTAAAATGGACAAATACTTTGCAGTGTCTTTGCAGTGGTTTTCAGAAATTATTACGAAGGAATGGGATAGACCAGGTGTACCGTTCTCTCCCCTTCCTGCTTTTAAAAAGATGTTTCCCATAGATGCCGCTACACGGGACTCGTGGCAGACGGTCCCTAAGGTGGAGGGAGCAGTCTCTACCCTAGCTAAGCGTACAACTATCCCCATCGAGGACAGTTGTGCTTTCCTAGATCCAATGGATAAAAAATTAGAGGGTTTCCTTAAGAAAATCTTTATACAACAAGGTTTTATTCTCCAGCCTCTTGCATGCATTGCCCCAGTCACTGCTGCAGCGGCTTTTTGGTTCGAGTCTCTTGAAGAGGCTCTACAGGTGGAGACCCCGTTGGATGATATCCTAGACAGGCTTAAAGCTCTTAAGTTAGCCAATTCATTTATTTCTGACACCATTTTTCATTTAAGAAAGCTAATGGCTAAGAATTCAGGTTTTGCCATTCAGGCGCGTAGGGCGCTATGGCTTAAATCCTGGTCAGCTGACATTACTTCAAAGTCTAAGCTTCTCAACATCCCCTTCAAAGGGCAGACTCTATTCGGGCCTGGACTGAAGGAGATCATTTCTGATATTACTGGAGGAAAAGGCCACGCCCTTCCCCAGGATAGGTCCAACAAATTAAGGACCAAACAGACTAATTTTCGTTCCTTTCGAAACTTCAAGAGTGGCGCAGCTTCAACTTCCTCTACTGCAAAACAAGAAGGAAATTTTGCCCAGTCCAAACCAGTCTGGAGACCTAACCAGGCTTGGAACAAGGGAAAGCAGGCCAAAAAACCTGCTGCTGCCTCTAAGACAGCATGGAGTAGCCCCCGATACGGGACCGGATCTAGTTGAGGGCAGACTTTCTTTCTTCGCCCAGGCTTGGGCAAGAGACGTCCAGGATCCCTGGGCTCTGGAGATTGTTTCCCAGGGTTATCTTCTGGATTTCAAAGCCTCATCTCCAAAGGGGAAATTTCATCTTTCACAATTATCTGCAAACCAGATAAAGAGAGAGGCATTCTTACATTGCATTCAAGATCTTCTGGTTATGGGAGTGATCCACCCAGTTCCAAGGGAGGAACAGGGGCAAGGATTCTATTCAAATCTGTTTATAGTTCCCAAAAAAGAGGGAAGTTTCAGACCAATCTTGGATCTCAAGATCCTAAACAAATTTCTCAGGGTCCCATCCTTCAAGATGGAGACTATTCGAACCATCCTACCTATGATCCAGGAGGGTCAATATATGATTACCGTGGACTTAAAGGATCCTTATCTCCACATTCCGATACACAGAGATCATCATCGGTTTCTCAGGTTTGCCTTCCTAGACAGGCATTACCAGTTTGTGTCTCTTCCCTTCGGGTTAGCCACGGCACCAAGAATCTTTACGAAGGTTCTAGGCTCCCTGCTGGCAGTTCTAAAGCCACAAGGCATTGCGGTGGCTCCTTACCTAGACAACATTCTGGTCCCATACGGACATTGTTCTGGCATTCCTGAGGTCTCATGTGTGGAAGGTGAACGAAGAAAAGAGTTCTCTCTCCCCTCTCATAAGAGTTTCCTTCCTAGGAACTCTGATAGATTCAGTAGAAATGAAGATTTTTCTGACAGAGGTCAGGTTGTCAAAGCTTCTAACTTCCTGCCATGCTCTTTATTCCACTTCTCAGCCGTCAGTGGCTCAGTGTATTGAAGTAATCGGCTTAATGGTAGCGGCAATGGACATAGTTCCGTTTGCCCGCCTACATCTCAGACCACTGCAACTTTGCATGCTCAATCAGTGGAATGGGGATTACACAGATTTGTCCCCTCTGATAAATCTGGATCAAGAGACCAGGGATTCTCTTCTCTGGTAGCTATCTCAGGTCCATCTGTCCAGGGGAATGAGCTTCCGGAGGCCAGAATGGACTATAGTGACTACAGATGCCAGCCTTCTGGGCTGGGGCGCAGTCTGGAACTCCCTGAAGGCTCAGGGTTCGTGGACTCAGGAGGAAGCCCTCCTTCCGATAAACATTCTGGAACTAAGAGCGATATTCAATGCTCTTCAGGCTTGGCCTCAGCTAGCTGCGGTCAGGTTCATCAGATTTCAAACATCCAAATCGAATTTCTCTGCATCTGACTGCTTGGAGATTGAACGCTTGATTCTATCAAAGCGTGGTTTTTCCGAGTCGGTCATTGATACCTTTATTCAGGCTTGAAAGCCTGCCACCAGGAAAATCTATCATAAGATATGGTTTAAATATCTTCATTGGTGTGAATCCAAGGGTTACTCATGGAGTAAAGTCAGGATTCCTAGAATCTTATCCTTTCTCCAAGAGGGATTGGAGAAAGGATTGTCTGCTAGTTCCTTAAAGGGACAGATTTCTGCTCTGTCTATTCTTTTGCACAAACGTCTGGCTGAGGTTCCAGACGTTCAGGCGTTTTGTCAGGCTTTAGTTAGAATTACGCCTGTGTTTAAACCTGTTGCTCCGCCATGGAGTTTAAATTTAGTTCTTAAAGTCCTTCAAGGGGTTCCGTTTGAACCGTTGCATTCCATAGATATTAAACTTTTATCTTGGAAAGTTCTGTTTCTGGTAGCTATCTCCTCGGCTCAAAGAGTTTCTGAGTTGTCTGCTTTACAGTGTGATTCCCCTTATCTGATTTTCCATGCAGATAAGGTAGTTTTGCGTACCAAACCTGGGTTTCTTCCTAAGGTAGTATCTAATAAGAACATCAATCAGGAGATTGCTGTTCCTTCATTATGTACTAATCCTTCCTCAAAGAAGGAACGTCTTTTACACAATCTTAATATGATTTGTGCTTTAAAGTTTTATTTACAAGCTGCGAAGGATTTTCGTCAAACATCTGCTTTGTTTGTTGTCTACTCTGGACAGAGGAGAGGCCTAAAGGCTTCGGCAACTTCTCTTTCTTTTTGGCTGAGAAGCATAATCCGCTTAGCTTATGAGACTGCTGGCCAGCAGCCTCCTGAAAGAATTACAGCTCATTCCACCAGAGCGGTGGCTTCCACATGGGCTTTTAAAATGAGGCCTCTGTTGAACAGATTTGTAAGGCGGCAACTTGGTCTTCGCTTCACACTTTTTCTAAATTCTACAAATCCGATACTTTTGCTTCTTTGGAGGCTATTTTTGGGAGAAAGGTCTTACAGGCAGTGGTGCCTTCCGTTTAAGTTCCTGCCTTGTCCCTCCCTTCATCCGTGTCCTAAAGCTTTGGTATTGGTATTCCACAAGTAATGGATGAACCCGTGGACTGGATACACCTTTACAAGAGAAAACAAAATTTATGCTTACCGGATAAATTTATTTCTCTTGTGGTGTATCCAGTCCACGGCCCGCCCTGTCATTTTAAGGCAGGTGTTTTTTATTTTTAAACTACACTCACCACTGCACCCTATAGTTTCACCTTTTTTTCTTGCTTGTCTTCGGTCGAATGACTGGGGGTGGCAGTTAGGGGAGGGTGCTATATAGACAGCTCTGCTGTGGGTGTCCTCTTGCAACTTCCTGTTGGGAAGGAGAATATCCCACAAGTAATGGATGAACCCGTGGAATGGATACACCACAAGAGAAATAAATTTATCAGGTAAGCATAAATTTTGTTTTTTACACAGAGATTGATGAATATGTTGGTCACTGATGATTAGATGATGTTGTAAATATGAACTAGTCAGGATAAAACTAAACAAACTAATACGCAGACTTTTTTTTGGCTGCAGAGGTTATACAGTGAGTCTATCCTGAAGACTGTGGGCGATATCGCAAAGAGCGTGCAAGAGATATTAAAGGTAATGTGTGATATTTTTTAAACCATTTTATATAGAATAATAATAATATTAATGCTATAACGTTTCGCACATTTTCCTCCTGAGAGGGCCAGATTACAAAATCTATTACTTATCGCTTGCACGCTAACCAGACGCTGCGCTATATCAACTGCACTATACCCGAAGGTGCATTAGGAATATTTCAAATTCCTATGTTCTTCACATAGAAAAAAAAAACATTTTTATTTTTAAATAAACTGGATTTTTCTGTATATATCTGATTATACATTGAATGCTTTTTTAGAGAGAGGCCAAGAGAACTCACGACCCCCCGAAAGGAAATAGGAGAAGAGAGGGCACAGAGGCAGAAGAAAGGGAAAACTAAGGAGACTAGGAAAAGTAAATGATACACCAGTTAAAGGGATTTTTAACATTAGTGATGTACCCCTGACTAAAGAGCAGGAACATATATTGAATATTGAATAAATGATTATCCTTTGCACCTTCAACAAAACTTAACAAATTTGAACATTTGATTAATATAATCAATTCATTAGGAAATTGACTTTGAAAAAATATTTTCTGAAAAACCCTATTTTGAAAAATAGTGCAACTGACCAGTCCAAAAATGACTCTATATAAAATAACTATATCCATACAGAATTTAGACCCAAATCAAAAAAATTTCCAAGTCAGGAAAAGGTAAATTTTATTGAATCATTTGAGAAACTTGTGAAACAAGTTTTGGAAGAATTAGATATTGCAAATGATAAGAATATGAGATGGAACTTAACATTAAAAGAAAAGAAAGTTCTAAATGATCTTAAAACTAGAAGTGATATAGTTATCAAGCAAGCCGATAAGGGCGGAGGGGTAGTGGTCATGAATAATACCTATTATCTTGAAGAAGCACATAGATAACTAGATGATACAACAACTTATAAAAAATTGAGAAGTGATCCAGGTGATAAATATAACAAAGTTCAAGCAGGAAGAAAGAAAATACTGATCAACTTGAGAGTCTCCCATAACCGTGAAACCGAAATAACAAGAAATGTTGCATACTGATTCAAAAACGTGAGTGTGCAGGTGAAAATGTGGAATTCTGCAGCAGAGGATGGAGGTTTAAAGTACAACATTCCCCCACTCTGCTACTTCTGAAATCAAACTGACGTGGATAGATACCAGAGAACCTATTAACAAGGTACCAAGTTTAAATGTGCCATAAAAACCTGCAGGTTCGACTTTGTGTATTACCATCTACTTAGAGCAAAAAACTCTTGTTTACAGCCACATTTGGGTCAAATAAATTACTAAACAAATTGATAACCAATGGTGCTGAGTGAATGAATACACCAAAGAACTGGGACTTTTAATAATTGTATTATTGTATCCATTAGGGAAAAAAAAATGAGGACACAAAGTATTTTCTTGTATGTTGTTATTATTTAGATATTATTTTGAATATTAGATACTATATGGGTAAATACTTAATTAGAGAATGTTTTAAGTAGAGATTAACTTGCTAACAATCTGAATTTAGATGAGTAGTGAGTTTTTTAAATCTATGTTAGACACCGGTGTCAATAGATGAATTAAGACATATTTTTATTTGTATTTTTATATGTATTAAATTTTGTGTAATAATAAACTGACCAAAGTATATTATTTAGAGTCTCATACATGGTGAACTGATCGTTTAATAATTAGGTTGGTAAATCTTGTGTACATATATAAAAATATATATTTATAGTTTTAAGGAATTATTCATTTTTAAACAGACTGCCTTTGGCGCCTCCCACAACCTTCCTTTTTACTTTGTAAGTTTTTGCAATTGGGTAACTCCATGTAAGAACTTTTTAGTTATACTTTGTGAGAAGTGTGACTATTGGGATAGGCTAGTACTGTCTAACTGTAATCCTAGACAACACACTTTAACTAAACTATATCTGATTATTTTTTGTTAACTATGGTGGATATGTATCAAGCTGTGAACTATGTTGCATTCGCCGGCATCAATACGCTCTGTAACGGTACCAACCGGATACCAAGGGTTAACACCAGGGAACAATGTCCTGCATAGGGAATCAGCAGTTCACAACCCAGCCAGTTTTCAGGTTTTAAACAGAATAACACTTTATTTGAAGGCAGCATACAGATTTATACAGGTTTTTGACCCCCCCCCCACAGATGGGGGTTGAAAGAATGTTGTACATTAGATAAAAGGGAGAAGCGCCCTTGACATGATACAATAGGATTATATTACTTAAACACTTCAACCACAGGACACTCTTGACTCTCCTTATCACTTAGGAGTTTCTCTCTGGGGGTGATCAAACAATAGAATGCTAAGCATTAATTAGATTGTAGCTGGAGCCAGCCACTTGTGGTTAGAAAATAAAGTTAACACTTTCAGTCCTGACCGAAGGGTCTGTCACAGACAACCTTTCTTACGTTATAGTCCAGAAGTGGCTAGGTTTGCCACAATGCTCCCCCAGAACCAAGCCGGCATACACAGTCTGATCCCAACGGATCGGCTTGGGGATGTCCGGGGCAACAACTTTCGGCTCAAGTAAGCTACGGGGTGTTCTCCGCCATCTGCTCCAACTTGGCTCAGTACTGCCCCCACCCCAAACATGGAAGCGTCTCTTCCCGGAGGGACTGGGCTTGGGTAGTCACAGGGTTAACATTAGCGGGATCCATGGGAGCATAGGCAGAAACAAGGGGGGCCAAGTCATTTCCAAGGAGAACATCAGCAGGTAAGTCCTTCTTGACCCCCACATTCACAAGTCTAGCGCCCACTCCCCAATCCAAATGTACCCTGGCAACAGGTAGGCGGAACACAGTGCCCCCTGCTACCCTCACAGCCACAGTGTCTCCAGTGTGCTGTTTCTCAGGCACCAAGTTCTCTTGAAGCAAGGTCATGGTAGCACCAGTATCCCGTAGACAACTGACCTCCTTCCCATTCACTTTAACCCGTTGCCGGTTATTCCGGTGGGCAGCTTGCACGGGGTCTGCTTCATGTAGGCTGCCCCAGCATTCTGGCGCCTCTACGTAGCGGGCCACAGGCTGAGGATTATGTGGGATTCCGCCAGCGGGTCTTCTCCAGGACTGTGCTTGATTCGCTGCATTTAGGGGACACTCTGGTCTTTTGTGCCCTAGTTGCTTACATCCAAAGCACCGAATAGGTTGTGAGTAGCCCCGCGAATTGAACCGGGCTCTCTGAGGGTAGTTTGTGGCCGGAGGCCGTGTGGTATAGCGGTGCGCCGGGGGTTGGTAACTGGCAGCTGCTGGGGTGACTGGGGGTCTGTACTCCACTCTAGCAGTGGGCAATCGGTATACTGCTCCCCCTGCCCCTCGTACTGCCACGGATCCGCCAGTGGGTGCTGTATCCGGCACCAAATGGGGAGCTATCAGGGTTAAAGTAGCTCCCGAATCCCGAAGTCCCTGGACCGACATCACCTCATGCAGAATTCCCAGGGGTTCCTCGGCTTGGGTGCTCAACACCTCATGAGCGGCTGGCTCCGTTTGGTAATGGTGAGCAGCCGCCCTTGGGGCCAGGTTCTGTCTGACCTGGTTCCAAGCTTGTCTGCTCCGATTTTGGGTGCACTCACGTGCCATATGTCCCCACTGCTTGCAGGTGTGGCATTGTATATTAGCCCGTCCGTTGTTAGGCTGTAGTCCATGGTGCCTCCTGGCATCAAAATGCTGGTCTGCTAATCTGGCTGCTTCGGTTAAGGTGAGGGGTTTTCGATCTCTCACCCATTCTTGGGCTTCTGGGGACAAGCCGTTAAAGAATTGCTCCAACAGCATCAGTTGTCGCAATTCTTCCATGGTGGTAGCTTGGCTGGCGTGTATCCACCCCTGAGATGCTTGATCCAGCTTGTGGGCCCACTCTGCATGGGAATCTCTTTCTGGCTTGCGCAGGCCTCTAAACTTGCGCCGGTATGCCTCTGAGGTAATGGCATATCTTTCCAAGATCGCTCTCTTCACTTTAGCGTAATCCTTGCTGTCCTCCCTGGGTACAGCGTGATACGCTTCCGCTGCCCTACCGGCTAGCTTGCCTGCTAGCACCGGCACCCATACGGACTGCTCCAAATCATGTAACTCGCACAGTCTCTCAAAATCCTGTAAATACCCATCAATCTCATCCTTCTCCTCACAAAACATTTTAAATGCATGGTATGGGATTTTGGGTCTTACTGGGTTGCTGAGTGCGTCCAAAATGGATTCTGCTCGGGAGGATGCATTCCGCGGACTGTGTGCCATCACGTACTCCTGCACATCTGCCATTACCACGGATAGCATATCCCGTGGTACAGGTTGGGGTAAAAATTCCAGCCTGGTCCTCATTTCCCTCTGGTATAGGGTCTCCTCCATGGCTGTTGGAGGCGTAGCGCTGCGAGCTCTGTCTCCCTCCATCAGCTCAGCAATTAATATAGCCTTGGGTTTGCTGCTGCCTATCTTTCCCCTGGCTTCTAGCAGTTCCTTTTACGTTTGTCTCTTTAGCTTAGAATAATCCATCTCCATTCACTTCGGTCCCTGGTACTCCTTCCATCTTAGTCAGTATTGTAGTAATCCCCCTCTTCCTGAGGTTACTGGCTTGTGTAGTTGCTCTTCTGGGCGATAAGGTTCATTCCGTCGCTTGCCACCAATTGTAACGGTACCAACCGGATACCAAGGGTTAACACCAGGGAACAATATCCTGCATAGGGAATCAGCAGTTCACAACCCAGCCAGTTTTCAGGTTTTAAACAGAATAACACTTTATTTGAAGGCAGCATACAGATTTATACAGGTTTTTGACCCCCCCCCCACAGATGGGGGTTGAAAGAATGTTGTACATTAGATAAAAGGGAGAAGCGCCCTTGACATGATACAATAGGATTATATTACTTAAACACTTCAACCACAGGACACTCTTGACTCTCCTTATCACTTAGGAGTTTCTCTCTGGGGGTGATCAAACAATAGAATGCTAAGCATTAATTAGATTGTAGCTGGAGCCAGCCACTTGTGGTTAGAAAATAAAGTTAACACTTTCAGTCCTGACCGAAGGGTCTGTCACAGACAACCTTTCTTACGTTATAGTCCAGAAGTGGCTAGGTTTGCCACACGCTCACCTAACATTGCGGCCGCGGATCTCAATATGCTCTCCTTATTTATGAAAAAAGCCGGCAAAAAGACACCCACCAAGTATGAGGCGATGAGCATCGGACTGTTGTTAACTATCAGTCATAGATCTTGCGTCTATTCGGCTTTTTCCCAAATTTATTTATACACTGTCAATAAACGCTGCAACTATACTAAAATGTTTAACCCCTATCCCGCCACTCCCCGACATTGCCGCTACCTAAGTAAAGTTATTAACCCCTATCCCACCACTCCCCGACATCGCCACAACATAAATAAAGTTATTAACCCCTATCCCGCTGCTCCCCGACATTGCCACAACCTAAATAAAGTCATTAACCACTATCCCGCTGCTCCCCGACACCGCCGCCACTAAATAAACATATTAACCCTTAAATCTCTGGCCTCCCACATCACTACCACTAACTAAACCTATTAACCCCTAAACCGTCAGCCCCCCACATCGCCAAAAACTAAATTAAGCTATTAACTCCTAAACCTAACAACCCCATAACTTTAAATTAAAATTACAACATCCCTATCTTAATATAAGTTAAAACTAAGTTACAAAAAACCCCACTAAATTACAAAAAATAAAAAAACAAATTATCAAAAATAAAAATGAATTACACCTAATCTAATAACCCTATCAAAATAAAAAAAAATACAAACACCTCCCCATCAGTAAAACCCAAAAACCCACCACCCAACCAACCCCCCCAAATAAAAAACCTAAAAGAAAAATCTAACATAACCTAAGCTCCCCATTGCCCTGAAAAGTGCATTTGTATGGACATTGCCCTTAAAAAGGCAATTAGCTCTTTTACATGCCTAGACCCTAATCTAAAAATAAAACCCACCCAAAAAAACCTTAAAAAAACCTAACACTAACCCCCGACGATCCACTTACAGTTCTTAAAGTTGCGCTTGCAGGATCCATCCAGCCGGAGAAGTCCTCATCCAGGCGGCAAGAAGTCTTCATCCGGGCAGCCTCTTCCATCTTCATCCATCCGGCGCAGAGCAGGTCCATCCTGAAGACATCCTGCGCGGAGCATCCTCTTCATACGGTCGCCGCCGTAAACTGGAATTTCAATGCAAGAGAGCTCAAATTCTATTGGCTGATTGAAACAGCCAATAGAATGAGAGCTGCTCAAATTCTATTGGCTGATTTGAACAGCCAATAGGATTTTAGCAGCTCTAATCCTATTGGCTGATTGAAATCCAATAGGAATGCAAGGGACGCCATCTTGGATGGCATCACTTGCATTGAAGTTCCAGTTTACGGCGGCGACTGTATGAAGAGGATGCTCCGTGCTAGATGTCTTCAAGATGGATCCGCTCCGCGCTGGATAGATGAAGATAGAAGATGCTGTCTGGATGAAGACTTCTTGCCGCCTGGATGAGGACTTCCCCGGCTGGATGAAGATGGAAGAGGCCGCCCAGATGAAGACTTCTTGCCGCCTGGTTGAGGACTTCTCCGGCTGGATGGATCGTCAGGGATTAGTGTTAGGTTTTTTTAAGGGTTTTTTGGTTGGGTTTTATCTTTAGATTAGGGTCTGGGCATGTAAAAGAGCTAAATGTCCTTTTAAGGGCAATGCCCATAAAATGCCCTTTTCAGGGGAATAGGGAGCTTAGGTTATTTTAGATAGTTTTTTTTATTTGGGGGGTTGGTTGGTTGGGTGGTGGGTTTTTTACTGTATTTTTTCACAGGT
Organism: Bombina bombina; assembly: GCF_027579735.1. Taxonomy (NCBI): domain Eukaryota; kingdom Metazoa; phylum Chordata; class Amphibia; order Anura; family Bombinatoridae; genus Bombina; species Bombina bombina. Next base: position 29,632,186 of record NC_069502.1, read on the forward strand.
AAAAGAGCTGATATCTTTGGGGCAATGCCCCACAAAAGGCCCTTTTAAGGGCCATTGGTAGTTTATTGTAGGCTAGGATATCTTTATTTTGGGGGGCTTTTCTATTTTGATAGGGCTATTAGATTAGGTGTAATTCTTTTTTATTTTTGATCATTTGTTTTTTTATTTTTCATAATTTAGTGTTTGTTTGTTTTTTTGTAACTTAGTGTTTGTTTTTTTCTGTAATTTAGTACTTTAAATAATGTTTAATTGTATATTTAAATAATATGAGTAGGGTTAGGTTTCTGTAATATGTCATTTTGTTTATTTAATTGGTATTTTAATTTAATTGTAGTATAATAGTTAGGGTAGGTAAATTAATAGTTTAAAATAGTTTATTTTAATTCTACAGGTAAGTTTTAATTTATATTAAGATAGGGATGTTGTAATTTTAATTTAAAGTTAGGGCTTTGTTATGTTTAGGGGTTAATAGCTTAATTTAGCTTTTGGCGATGTGGGGGGCTGACGGTTTAGGGGTTAATAGGTTTAGTTAGTGGTAGTGATGTGGGAGGCCAGAAGTTTAGGGGTTAATACGTTTATTTAGTGGCGGGGAGCAGCGGAATAGGGGTTAATACATTTTATTTAGGTTGCAGCGATGCTGGGGCGGCAGATTAGGGGTTTTTAGACTAGGGGTTTATGTTAGGGTGTTAGGTGTAAACGTTACTTGTTTTGTACCGTAGAAATCAATGGGTTATATTTCTTTGTCTTGCGGCATCGAACATAAGCTTTCACTGCTTTCAGACTCCCATTGATTTCTATGGCATCCGCGGCCTCCAGGATGGCAGATTGAAAACCAGGTACGATGCGTCCGAATAGCCGCGAGCGTACCTGTTAAATGTTTGATAACTGGGAAAAAGTGTCAGATAGAGCAGAATGTGTATTCGGAACATCTGTAATGACGTAAGCATCGATCTGCGTCGGATTTCAACATTTTCCGGTCTGTAGGCTTTGATAACTAGGTCGGATCAATCTCGCAACAATTATGATGCGGAATTCCGGCGTATTTGCGGTTGACACTTTGATAGATAGGCCTCTATATATCTATACCCAAATATCTATATTAATATATATACATGTGCATACATATTTATACCTATAAACATAAATACATATCTATTCTATACACATATATGCGCATCTATATACAAACATACACATATTTAGACATTACGAGTAGAATTATTGAGCTCGAGCAACCTCTGGTTTTCGTGTTCGTTTGCACACAAGTTAATTGCATTCATATTACAAGCTGAAAGTAAACGCAATCACTTGAGCGTGAAGTTAACGATAGTCGGATATCGCATCCTGAGAGCTGTGGTTAACTGTTGTGCTTAACAAAAAAAAGTGTTCACAAAACACATCAGCATTGCATTACACGATACAGTTACACTCATAATAACACTATCTAATACCAGCGTTATTTAGCACGCTCGATGTCGGCTGCAATAACCCACCTCTGGTAAATAGGATTTACTATTGAATTTTAATATCAAGTTGCTCTCTAAAGTTAGCACGGTCCAGCTATACTGCTTAGCGCCTCCCACGCTGTCATAAGTGAATAGCGTGACACTTGTAATCTGGTCTATAGTGTCTTAGAAACAGTTTATAGTGTAATCTAAATTCCAGTCACCTATCTCATCTGTTATATATGTAGAGAAATGGTCTCATATCTTACAATAAAAAAAGATGGGTATAATGTATATAAAGCGCATGAGAGAAAAAATATTAAAGGAATATGAAACAGTGCTCCTTAAGTAAAAAATAAATCCGATAAATCAAAGTAAACAGTTTGAGCCTGATTTTGAGTGGAGCTTTTGGTTTCGTGCTATAACTGTGCTAGAAGTACGTCGGGTTGTGCTTATGTTACAAATTGAAAGTAAAAAGTTATCGCTTGTGCGCTAACCCGATGCACGCAAATAGCTGAAGGCACGATAACCTATTCTCCCATGGAAGTCAATGGAGAGAAAAAAGTGGGAAAAAATTTAACACCCCACTCGTGCATTAACCCATCGCATATTCTCAAGTGCACTAACCCCACATGAAAATATGAATATTTCACATTCAAATGTTCTTCACATAAAAGACTATGTTCTATTTATTCATAAATACATATTTCTACCTATAGCCAAAGCTAATTTTGTATAATATATATCTATACCTACAGTATATATATATAGATGATTATATATAGGTATAGATATATACAGAGATATATAGGAATATCTATTAATAAATATATAGGACGTATTCTGCTATAAGCAGAACATTAGAATGTGAAATATTTGCAGTAAATACACAGTATAAAACTTTATTAAATATGAATATTGCATACATATGCATTTACATGTTTTCAACTACTTACCTGCAAAGGCCTCTAAAGCACATATATATATGTGTGTCTTTATATGTATACATATGTATTTATGTGTTTATATGTCTGTAAATGCAATATCTACACATATAGCTACATACATTCATTTGTACACACACATACATATGCATTTACATGATTTCAACTACTTACCTGCAAAGGGCTCTAAAGCACACATATATATATGTGTGTCTTTATATGTATACATATGTATTTATGTGTTTATATTTCTGTAAATGCAATATTTACACATATAGCTACATACATTCATTTGTACACACACACACATCTTTAGACAGGTATCTGTATGTATCTCTATGTTAAAGCACTTTGCAGCCTTTTTTATCTAACACCTGAGATTGCATATCTTTGAACCCTTATAACTTTTTGTGCAATATTTTTGTAATACTTTTTATTAGTGTTATTATGATTGTAAATGTACTGTGTCATTTTTTTTAATGTGTTTTGTGACACTTTTTTCATGAAACAGTTAAAGGGATATGAAAATTAAAATTAAACTTGCATGATTCCAATAGAGCAGGTAATTGTAAGACACTTTTACATTCACTTCTATTTTCAAATGTGCTTCGTTCTCTTTGTATCTCTTATTGAAAAAGAATACACACATATCCTACACTAATGGGAGTTAGCTGCTAATTGGTGCCTGCACACATTTGTTTCTTGTGATTGGCTAACAAGATGTGTTCAGCTAGCTGCCAGTAGCGCAATGCTGTTCATTCAGCAAAGGATAACAAGAGAATAAAGCACATTTGTTTATAGAAGTAAATTGGAAAGTTGTTTAAAATTGTATGCTCTATCCAAATCATGAAAGAAAAAGTTGGGGTTTCCTGTCCCTTTAACCAGAGCTCTGATGACATGCTTAACTTCAACTTGTAATACGAGCACAATTTAACTTGCATGCAAACAAACAGGAGAACCCGATATTGCTTGCGCACAAATGATAGCGCTCAAGGATCTGGTCGTTAAACCTACATACTTTTTTCCATATCCCATACACGCTAATAAATATATAACATATTTAGTGTTAGTTAATATACTGCCCAATACAATATGTTTTCTGCTCATCTTGTGTGGTGAACTGATCACCTAGCTTAAGATAAGAACAAGTTTTTCAACGTCTACTCCGACATCTGAAAAAACCTGGTTTGCTTGACAACTGGTGTCTTTTCTCTCTTTCTGGTAGCATTGATGGCGATAAAGAATTACCCAGAGTTTTTGCTTTCCTACTAGAGAAATTTAAGCCTCCAACAATTATCCTGGTCATTTGTGTATCAGTTCTAAGAATTGGCAAAGCATTTCTGATGATACCACAAATTGCATTATATTCTCTACTGTACGTAGTTACAAAATACGGTCTGGACTCATTCATTTTATTCTTTTGTCTTATCCTGGGGGTCAATAGATCATCTCTGTTCATAGTATCAACCTTGTTCTTTGCCTTTAACAGAGGAATTTCTCCATATCCTCTGTTCAAGAACCTAAGTGTTGTTTCTTCTACCTGTTTGTCATATTCAATTCTTGTAGTACAGTTTCTCTTAACCTTATATACTGTCCCTTAGGGATTGCCTTAATAATATGTCTAGGATGACAAGACATTGCATCCAACAGGGTATTTCCTGCCGTTGGTTTTCTAAATAGGCTCATTTCAATACTCTTCCTGTGACTATCAGGTTTAAGACAAACATCGAGATACGATATGGAGTCCTTAGAGAGTTCCATGGTAAAGTCCAAATTCATTTTATTAATTTTCAACAATTTGAAAAAGTTATGTATATCTAACTCATTGCCCTTCCATATGAACAACAGGTCATCTATATAGCGACCATAAAAACAAATATTCTCTCTAAATAGATTATCACCTCCAAAGACATGGAATATCTCCCACCAACCTAAGTACAGATTGGCGTATGTGGGGGCAAATTTTGCCCCCATAGCTGTTCCACATCTTTGGAGGTAAAAACTGCCATCAAACATAAAAAAATTATGAGTAAACAGATAATCCAATGATTTCAATATGAACTCCTTAGTCACAACAAAAGACACAACATCAATTGTTACAAAGTGGTAATTATCATTCCACTCTATTTTTTCAATCTGATGTATCAGGTCAGTGGTGTCCTGTAAAAAACTTTTCAAATTCCTCACTAAAGGTTGCAAATACACATCAATTATCTCTCCCAAAGAGTCATTTAAATACCCAATTCCAGCAATAATGGGTCTTCCTGGTGGTGACACCAAACTTTTATGAATCTTGGGTAGGTAATGAAAAATTGCTGTGATCCGATGATTCATAATTAAATATTCAGCATTCTTCCTACTTATAACTCCATGATTAAGTGCCCAATCAATAATAGATGCTAAATTACTTTTAAAGTTAATTGTTGGGTCATGTGTTAATAACTCATAAACCTCAGCGTCTTTCAATTGTCTAAGTGCCTTTTTAATGTATCACTCTTATCCAAAATTAATGGAAAGTATACCGACCTTTCCATAATTGACAACTGGATGTCAATATATCAAAGCTAACGGTCTCTTTTCTAGTAGGCGCTAGGTGCACACCACTGTTGTTACTCTTATCCAAAATGACAACATTATCCCCTTTTTCTGAGTTGTGGATCACTATTGAATCCTCAGTTTTAAGTTGTTCAATTGCATCAATTTCTTTTTTATTTAAATTATCCCTTCTATGATCATTTCTGTTTATATTTTTGTTTAAACGACATACCCCATTTTCTACAGTTTTCTGGAAAACCTCAATGGCATTGGATCTAGTATTAACAGGATAAAATGTGGATTTATTTCTAAATCTTGACAGAGACGTTTTTTCTAACATCTGATTACCTTCAACCCCTTGTATATCATTTTGTAAAGACATCAAATAACTCAGCACACTTATCCAAAAAAGGTAAAGTCATCCATATCTTTAACCAAGGATTGATTATCGGATAATGTAGCTGAATCAGCCTGTTGCTCAATTAGAAAATGTTTCTTTAGGACAAGCGATCTAACAAATTTGTTCACGTCTACAATTGTATTGAATAGGTCAAAATGACAGGATGGAGAAACATTGAAACCCAAAGATAACACCTTAATTTGCCTGTCAGTCAATGTATATGATGGTAAATTAACAACATTCTTACTAGTTAAATGTACTTTCATTCCTGATTCTTTCTCTGTCTCCTGGGATACCTGGGTTGGCTTTCCTGTTGTTGGGTATATGTTTTTCTTATTCCTTTTTCTACCCCCTCCACATATTTTATTTCTTTTTCTTTCACTTTCCCCTTGCATATACTAACCCCGTTTTTTGAGACCTCAGCATTCATATCCTTATTATCTCCCGATGTTTGGAGCACAAACAAAGTAGAGGCTGAGGAGGTAGCCACCTCCCCTAGTCTTTCTTCCCCACCACTATCAAGATCAGAGGAATTGTAATCATAATCCGTCTCATTATCATTAAATGTTACCTTTCTTATGTTTCTCTTTCCCTGTGTCTTTTTAGAATTATACTTCCTTCCCCCCTGTCTGTTTGTCCCTAGATATTTTCATTTTCTTAAATTGACACATATTTTCCTTTAAATCGGAAATTACTTTTCTTATCTTATCATCATATTTCTGAAATTCCTCATTGGCAAATAATGGCCGAATATATTCCTGAATACTTTTAATATCTTTATTCAGAGTTAACTTTTGTTGTTGTTTTTATACTCAATAAGTAAATCCATTAATGCCAATGAGCAATTAGTTCATACCTCATTCCATCTGGATATAAATGTTGAATCAGTAATTTCAAATGATGGAAACTTGTTTTATTCCTAAGCCTCTTGGTATACGGAGAAACTTTTTATAGATCAAAAATGTTTTAATATGCAATTCCAAACGAGTGTCCAGCTTTAACAGTTTTTCCATTTTGAAAAACGAGAGTCTAAATTTTCATTAGCTTCTCTCTCCATAGTCTCTTCATCAAAATCATCACCATCTTCATCAAAATCATCACATTCTTCATATATATTTTCAAAAGGTTGAAACACAAAACTTTCAGCAGTCATTTTCTCACTCAATATATGCTTGTATTCTTTAAATATTTGTTATAACTTAGATCAACAGTTCCTATGTGTTTGATAGAACAAGCTAAATAAATGGTGCAGTGTTATATTTATTATTGAGCATTCACGTTATTCCTTTTTTTTATTTCCTTTGTATGAGCCTTTTTGTTTCTACAATTATTATACCATTTAGCTCTTAAACTCCAGTTTTCCTGGTATCAGTTCAAAAGAGATTATTATTCATTGTGCTTCACTCGCACACTTGATCACATATTTAAGATCTTCATCTTTAACATTCCTCAGAGCTTTATGGTATGCAAAGCTGTATTGTTACAAGCCTTAAAAATGATTAACTTTGAAATACATTCAATCCCAATTTTAAACACTGCTACCATTGCTCAGAAGTAAATGCATGCATGTAGATAAGAGTTTAACTTGACTTACATCCGCTCCCAGAAAGAAAACGAGCAGCTTACCATCCGATGAGAAAGTTAAATTCCAGAGATCCACTTGCAAGCACTCCGGACCCAATCACTGCCTCTACTCGTCAATGGCCCATGCCAGCTATATGCCAAATTAAGACCAAAGCTAGGTCAAGCGCAAGGCTTAAGGTTTAAGGGTATAGATGGCACTAGGAAAAGGTTTTAAGACTAGTCTTAAGGTTAGGGAGTATTTTTGCTCCACCCGCTACCCCCAATAGCAATGATACATGACAGCTGTAATATGTTCCCTGGGACATAATTGATGTCAATAACACATCCTTGACCAGGCAGCCATGAGGACTCTGAGACCCATGATGAAATATTGTCCTGATTGGAGAGAAATTGGAGAGCAGGCTTCACAGGGGCTGAACTCACTGAATGCTCAAAGAAAAAGGGCAGAACTTTCCAGCACTGTGAGATCTCTCTCATTTCTCTGTCTGAAGGACAGACACGGCCAGTGAAATATAGCACTGCATGATATGATAGTTGCTATTTTATATCACTATACATTAGATTGTGTCCCCTCAGTTTTATTAGATTTATGCTTTGCACTTTCTTATTTATATTTTAATACATTTAGATTCAGATCCATTAGTGATTTTATAAATTCTGATTGAAAATGTCTGTGTTAATTAAACAAATTTGGATCATATGTATATTTCTGTGTATCTTTTACAATTTACATTGATTTTGTATTTTTTCTATTGTAACATAGCTTTAGAAAGTGGGAGGGACAGGGCAGTTCCCTGGGCTGAACAGGGGAGTCCCCAGGGTATGACAGAAGTATGTGAGTCTTTAATTCACATGGATAACCCTGCATAGTGAGATAAACATTTCTCAAGGTAAAATGTGTGTTTCTAAAGTTCTTTGAGGGACCTTGTTATACTGACGAGACTTCTTAGATCACCTTGACTGAGCAGAGAGCCTTAGCTCATCAGGCCCTAGGACTTTCCGTGTTCTATCCTTTTTCTTTTAGAATACAGTGAGTTCCACCCCTGTGAAGACTGTACTATAATATCTTTCCAAACTAAAGAATCAAGTGCATAATAAGTACTGAAGCTCTCTAGGGAAACTAAAGTGGGCAGTTTTTCAGTTTTATTTTAAATAGAAGAAATACAAATTGCAATTTAACTTGTAAAAGATACACGCAAAATATAGAAAGTATGATCCTTATTTGTTTGTTACACAAAAACTGTCAAAGCATAATCAGAATTTGTAAAATCACAATTCTAAATTAACTGCTAAAATACAAAACAGAAAGTGCAAAGTTTTAATCTGAAGTGTAAATTGATATAAAATACAAAGGACAAAGTGTAAATGCAGCAGAACTGTCAAGTCATGCAGTGTTATATTACACTGGGCTTGTCTCTCCTTCACAAATAGCAATGCAAGGAACGGCCCTTAGAAAAGTAAAGCAAAATTTGCCTTTTGAAATTTTTCCTAGGGATCTCGCAGTGCTGGTGAGCAGTTTCCACCAGTTTGTGTCTCTAGCACCTACATGAAGAAGATCACCTAGAAAATAAGCCTTTACGTTAAGGAAATGCTATTCGCTAAGGATGTTTATCAGAAGACGTCATCCCTAAGTAACATTATAATCTGTGAGACAGATAAATATGTGCACTTGACATCTCTAAACCTGTATTAGCTTTTACAATACTATGAAGACCATCACCTGAATAATGTGTTTTTCTCCCATAGACTCCTGATGATGGGCTAGTCGTACTAAGCGGGTGTGGGGCATCAGGAAGGCTGGCGTTACTTCTTGCGGTAAGCTTAGGCACAGCTTTATGACAAACCATCCTAAAGAAGCAGTTACATAAAGAGATATTCTACCTAAAAACAAAATCAGTGTACATGACCAAGCATACTTACATATACGTTGTGCACTCACATTTATAGTTTGTGCCTCCATAAGACAGTTATAGGTAGGATATATATATATATATATATATATATATATAATTGAAGAACCCTGGAGGGGAACTCAAAGAGGCGCTCTGAATGTATGTTTGTGTAATGTCCAAATATTACCAGAAAGTTACTTTGGTGTAAAAGTAACATATGTCCAAGAATCTATAATGATATAAAATGTTTCCAATGTGTGGCAAGGCAGCTCCACTTGACAAAAAAACAAAAAGAGGGCGCCACATAGTTTAATATGTTCCATATGGGTTGGTGGATGTTGGTGGTAAATATGCTTACCAGATCGAGTTGCACCGTACTATGACCGGTGCTAATGGGCAGGCTAGCACTGTACAGTGGCTAGAACACTGATCAGGGTGTCCCCGGCGGAGTTCTAAACTGGAAATCCAAGTCCCGGCAAAACTGCAGACACTTTCAATACCCACTTGTGGGGTTAGAGGAAGGATAAAAACAAGAGGACAACTTCCGATATTTAAAAGGTAAGAAAACGCTTTATTTTTTACAGCAACACGTTTCTCAACCAAAACACACTGGTCGTTTCTTTTGGCAGTATAAAAAACAAATACAAAGCATTGTAATTAGTAACATTATATACACTTGTAACAAAATAAAAACGGAAGTTGTCACACAAAGAAGAACCAATGGAAATAAGAATGTGAACTGTGTCTTAGGAAAAGAAAATTACTTTGTCTGGAGCCGTAACAGGTGTTAAATGTTAGGTACAAATTAATCAGAATGGTTGATGCTTAAAAAAAAGAAACATTTTTGTGCAAATTACAAATATTTAAATAGCATACTAGTGGAGCCTCATATTCGAAACAATGTATAATTATATTTTTCTATTTACGGTCATCTTTTAACAAATAAAAAACCTTTTCTATAAAAACATGCAGTTTTGTGTATGCGCACACATAAAATGTATATTGCTTCTTCAAACATTATCCAAATATTTGTCTAATAAAATCAGATAAATTGTGAATTGTGAGTGTATGTAAAACCAAATAAGTGGGAATGTGTGATAGTGAGAATATAATCTGAGTCATCTGTGTCGACAATTTGACTGGCTTTTGAAATGGTAAAAGAAACAAATATGTTCATATATTAAAAAACATAATGTGTCAAACGTCATTGTGTAAAAGGTGACCGTTAGTTGTAGAAATAGAAACATCTGATATTTTCTGTCCAAATATGTCGGGTATCAATTGTTGATAACCAAACAATGATACATAAAATAATTAAATATACCATTGTCTTGTATATCTGGTTTGAATGTATCCTCCGTGCGATGAGACGGAGGAAAGTGTATCTATACCAATATAGTCTGTGGTGTAAAGCCATTTTATTATTATTATTTATTATTATCAGTTATTTGTAGAGTGCCAACAGGTTCTGCAGCACTATAAACAAAGGGGGAGTACAAGAGGGCCCTGCCAAGAGTCGCACTGTTGTAGTCAGCTCTTAAGAAGGTGATCTACAAACTGCTGGGCTGTTAGGCTTACATGCTAAGGGGGTTCAGGGGATAGCAATGGAGGAGTGGAACTGGTATAAAGTAAGGTTAGCATAGGTTGTATGCATCCCTGAACAGTAGAGTCTTTAGGGAGCGCTTGAAGCTTTCAAAACTAGGGGAGAGTCTTGTGGGGCAAGGCAGTGAGTTCCACAAGATTGGAGCCAGTCTGGAGAAGTCCTGTAAATGGGAGTGTGATGAGGTAACCAGAGAAGAGAGTAGGAGGTCATGAGCAGAGCGAAGAGGACGGGAGGGAGAGTATCTGGAGACAAGGTCTGAGATATAGGGGGGAGCAGTGCAGTTGAGGGCTTTGTATGTCAGAGTGAGAATTGTGTGTTTGATCCTAGAGGCAAGAGGAAGCCAGTGAAGGGATTGGCAGAGAGGTGCAGCAGATGAAGAGCGACGTGTAATGAAGATGAGATTGGCAGAGGCATTCATTATTGATTTAAGGAGCTAGGCGGCAGGTGGGGAGACCAGAGAGGAGAGAGTTGCAGTCATTGAGGAGGGAAAGAATGAGAGAGTGGATTCAAATCTTAGTTGTGTCTTGTGTAAGGAAGTGTCTAATTTTAGAGATATTTTTTTATTAAGGTGGAAGTGGCAGGCTTTAGCCAAGGACTGAAGGTGAGGAGTGAAAGAAAGATCTGAGTCAAATGTGACCCTCAGACATCAGGCATGCAGGGTAGGGGTAATGATGGAGTTGTCAACAGTTATAGAGAGATTGGGGGTGGAGATTTTGGAAGAAGGGGGGGGGGAAATGAGGAGCTCAGTTTTGGAGAGATTTAGCTTGAGGTAGTGAGAGGACATCCAGGAAGAGATGAGAGAAAGACAGTTAGTGACACAGGTTAGCAAGGAAGGAGATAGGTTTGGTGTAGAGAAGTAGATTTGGGTGTCGTTCGGCATACAAATGATTTTGGAAACCGTGGGAGTTTATAGGGGGACCTAGTGATGATGTGTAGATTGAGAAGAGAAGGGGACCGAGGATAGAGCCTAGCGGTACTCCAAAAGAAAGTGGTGATGGGGCAGAGGAGGCCCCAGAAAAGGCTACACTAAAAGTACAGTTTGACAGGTATGAAGAGAGCCACAAAAGGGCTGTGTCACAGATGCAGAAGGATTGGAGGGTTCAAAGCAAAAGAGGGTGGTCAACAGTGTCAAAGGCTGCAGACAGATCAAGGAGGATAAGCAGAGAGAAGTGGCCTTTTGATTTTGCTGTAAGTAGGTCATTGGAAACCTTAACAATAGCTGTCTGTGGAGTGATGGGGACGAAATCCAGATTGCAGTGGGTCAAGAAGGGAATTTAATATAAGGAAATGGGATAGGCGTGCATATACTAGTTTTTCATAAAGCTTTGAGGCAAGAGGGAGGAGGGAAATAGGGCGGTAGTTGGATGGGGAGGTAGGATCAAGGGAAGGTTTTTTGAGGATAGGTGTGACCAGTGCATGTTTCAGCGATGAGGGAAATATACCGGTGCTGAGGGAGAGGTTGAAAATGTGTGTTAGTATAGGAGTAAGGGTAGCAGAGATGGAGGGGAGTAGCTGTGAGGGGAAAGGGTCAAGGGGACAGGTATTGAGGTGAGAGCACAGTATAAGTGCCGAAACTTCTTCCTCAGAAACAGGGGAGAATGAGCTAAGTTTAAGTTTATGTGGGTTGTGGTTGAGTGAGAGCATTTGAGGGGGGGGAGAGAATGTAATTATGTTGAGAGCTGATTTCATTTCTGATGGAATCAATTTTGTTATTGAAGTGGCTGGCAAAGTCTTGAGCTGAGAGAGAAGTTGTATTAGGAGGTGGGGGAGGGTGAAGGAGAGTATTGAAAGTGGAGAACAGACGTTTTGGGTTTGAAGAAAGATTAGATATAAGAGTAGAGAAGTAGTGTTGCTTATGGAGATTAAGTGCAGAATAGTAGGAGTTCAAGATGAATTTGTAATGAAGAAAATCGGCTGCGTAGGTACAGTGTCAGAGGAGTATGCCAGGGCTGAGTATCAGTGTGTGATTTCCAAGCTATGGTAAGAGGGGCAAGATTGTCAAGGACGGATATAAGTGTGGAATTATACTGGCAGATAGATTGTTCAGGGCAGGAAAAGGAGGAGAAGGATGAGAGGAGAGGTTTGAGGGAATTAGCAAGCTGTTGCTGATCTAATGACATAATGCTTCTGTGTAGTTTGGTGTGAGGAGTAGAAGGAGGGAGAGTTGCAGGGAGGGATGATATGTTGCAAGTAAGAAGATAATGGTCAGAAAGAGGATAGGGGGAGTTTGTGAAGTTTGAGAGAGTGCATCTATAGCTAAAGATCAGGTCAAGAGAGTGACTGTCTTTGTAAGTGGGAGAATCAGTCCATTGTGACAGGCTGAAAGAGGAAGTGAGTTGCAGAAGTTGTTTTGCAGATGAGGTAGTGGGATTGTCAAGATGGATGTTGAAGTCGCCAAGAATGAGGACAGGGGTGTCTGAGGAAAGGAAATCAGGTAGCCAGGCAGCCAAGTGATTTAGAAATTGAGTTCAGGAGCCAGGGGGTCAGTATATGATTGCAACACGTATAGAGAGAGGAGAGAATAAGCAAATTATGTGGGTTTCGAATGAGGAAAATGTGAAGGAAGAGATGGGTTGTATTTGTTGAAAGGTGCAGCGAGAGGAAAGTAAAATATCGACACCACCTCCCTGTCTATTACCAGACCTAGGAGTGTGGCTGAAGTGGAGACCCCCATGTGATAGAGCACTCGGGGATGCTGTGTCTAGGAGAGAGAGCCAGGTTTCTGTTAGGGCCAGAAGGTCGAGGGAGCGGGAGATGAAGAGGTCATGTATAGAAGTGAGCTTGTTGCAAACAGAGCGAGAGTTCCAGAGAGCACAAGTGAAATGGGTAGTGGGTATCCCACTAGTGAAATGGGTAGTGGCTAGAGTCTATGGGACGGTACACATGGATGTGCACAGCTAGGCAGTGGTTGGGGACCAGGATTAGGGGAGATGTCACCAGCAGTAAGTAAAAGCAAGAAGGAGAGTGACATGAGATGACTTACGGATTTGCAGTAGTGAGACTGCTTTTGAGACGAGCTGCAAGGGGGAGAGAGAGTGTTTAGGAATAGGTAAAGTTTATGAGTACAAAAGTAAGGTGAGTTTAAGAGAGATTTGCTAATGAACAGTGCAGGTGTAGAGGGAGAAGGAGTAATTGAATAATGTAGTTTGTTATAGAGACAAGAGGTAGCAAAAATGTATATGAATATATTGAGCATTTTTACAAAGGTGGGAACCAGTTAAACACATAAGACACAGAATTACAGTAGTAATTGCATAAGAAAACAAAAAGGGGGGGCGGAGCCAGCAACCATAGTGCAAAGACGTGCAGATGCTGAGCTCCTCGGCATAAACTCCTAAAACAAAGTTTATTTTTTCTCTTGCCCTGGTAATGCTAGTATAAACTTGGTATAGCAGACACCAGAAGCCGGTTACTATCTTCTGGGGCCGGAATCTGTCTATTTGAGAGACCAGACGGAGTTCTTCTACCCACATCGGGCTGGCCGCACGTTAGTTTCCCGCCCGCAACATTAAGACTGAGTCTACCTGCGTTCTGGAAGGTTGGGGCTCCATTCCAGAACGTTAGCACACCATCTCCCCCTTGCTGAACTTAGCCCGGGAGGGCTGCGAAGAGCAGAGAGAAGTCCGTGAGGCCGACAAATACAGAGGGAGAAGTGTAACCCGCAAGACAGACCTATTCAGGAGGACACCCGCAAAGGCTATTACGAACCCTGCCTTAGGTGCCGCGGCTGCGGTGGCTCCTGGTCTCCGGAGGGTCGGGGCTCCGCTCCGGAGATTTGCCTACACCCCTGCCAACTTGTCTAAGGGAATCTACTTACCCCTGGGGCCGCATTGCTCGATAGTGACTCCCGGCCTAACACCGACCGGAACTGGGCCGCTGCTTGGGTCACTAGTCGGGCCCTTCCGACTGCTCTGGATTGCTGGAGTGGGGGCCAGGAGTGCGATAGCTGAGCCACTGGAGAACAAGGAGACCCGATAGAACGAGCCTCCATAACCCCCTTGTTGCGCAGCTCAGAAGCGAGGGCGCGAAAGACGGCCATCTTGTGTCCTGACCGTTTTCAGAAGTGCCGGGAGGCCGCGGTGAGTTGTATGTTTAGCCCCTGACCACCTCAGCCTATCCCATACACGAGATTAGCCTGTGAGACCCATTAGAGGAGGGGAGAGTTACAGGGAATGGAGGCTTCCCCCAGCCTGTGAGTAGGCCTCACCCACGTGGGAGACTGAGGTACTGACCTCTTAAAATATTAACAAAGCGGCCTAACATCTAACTTTATAGGAAGCAGGCAAAGATTTTCTGTATATATATTCTCAACCCGGCCAATTAAACAGAGACTACCGGTCCTCTACACACGAACTTACCCCACCATATCAGACTATACGTCTCTGAACTGCCAAGTCATATAGGAGAACTTTTTTTTTTTTTCTCTCTTTTTCTTTGGGACATACTTAATAGACTACAAATCAGTGTGTTAAGCTGCTGTGCCAGCGTTATTGTCTTTGGGCCTGTGCCCAAAGTGGAGTGTCTGTTTGCAAATGTCTGTCTTATAATGCTCTAGCTTTCTCCCTATAGGATCAGGTGCATAACAGCACTTATAGAGGCCCTGCACACCACTTCCATTATAAAGGTTTGCATGACAAGTATTGCTAATTACAGATTGTGTTGTGATAACCTCTTAATGCATCTTTAACTATTTTTTTTTTGCAGGTATTTGATATAATAGTCACTAAAGTTGCAATTTAGATAAATGTGTACTAATTATTGCAAATCTGTATAAGCCAACCTACTGTGTTTTATACTTCAGGCCTTATCTTTGCAGTGTGAGAGTAGAGGCCTTTCTGACCTGATTCTAGAAATTGGAGATTATTGCCCCAATCTAGGTGAGGCTTTTTGACCCCGCCACCTTAACATAGCTTAGGATGGCTGACTGCTGACCATACACCGAAGGCGGCTGCATTAGTGCAAGTGTCTTAGATTCCATTGCCTAGAGAGAAAGGTCATCTCATTTTAAGTCTGATAAATGTATGCCTAATATCCTTGATTAACCCCACAGGTATATTGGTCTTGGAGTCAACACGCTTGTTCTAGATCTGAGTATAATTTTTAGATTGCTCCCAAGAAAAATTTTTCATTACATTTTTGTCTTACCTAACTAGCTGCAGTTCATCCTGGGGGGCCTAGACATCTGCCCTCTGGTTATAAAAGGGTTTACTTGATCATTGCTAAGTTTATATAACCTACAGTAACTTTACCTCTTGGTTTTGGGTGTACCCTCTCCTCCCTTTCCCGCCAGAGGTCCACTGGCGGGTCATACCCCCTTTCCTTTTCCCCATCTCGTCCTATGGTGACAACTTCCCCAGGAGAGAGTCGCATACTAATATTAAGATACAGCAATATACCCCCTAAGGGGGCTTAACCCCCAGTATAGTGGCAAACAAAACCAATATCTCCAGACCTTCTGCAGACCCCGGGCTCCCTCCCCCTGAGAGAGACTACATGCCTGCTATACATTGATTTGTGCACCCAAAGTTAGTCAGACAACACTATGCTGGTCTAAAAAGGGCCCTGGAAGCCCCCCCCCCCCCCTCTCACATACCTCAGATTGACAACATCCATATAACAGATATAGCAGTGACCGGTTTGGAAGGAAAGACATAACAACTATGTCGCAGCAAGCGAAGAAGAAACTGAAAGGCAACCTTGGTCCTAAGAAGACGGTGATGGATCACTTCCACCCAAGGGGACAAAGGGAATCAATTAGATCCGAAGATGAGTTATCTAATACCTCAGATATGCCGGAAGATCTTCCTGAGAGCAGACTCTCTACTTCAAATACCCCAGGTAGATTTAAGGGAGACACCCTACCTCTACCATTGGACTCTATTCAGCGTATGTTTGAGACCCAAAATCAGACCCTAAGCAGACGGTTTGACAAGCTGGAAAGAACATTTGAGGATCTGAGACGAGATATCTCCTCTATCAGTGAAAGAACCGATACTATTGAAAGGAAGCAGGAAGATCTCATGGTGGACCACACTAACTGGGTGGGCCAAACGCAAAGCCTGATGGACCAAGTATCCTCTTTGGAGGCGAAGGTGGCAGATCTAGAGGATAGATCTAGGCGAAATAACGTGAGACTCAGAGGAATCCCAGAGTCGGTCCTCCCGCAGGACTTAGAAGATTATGCACATCGCCTCTTCCAGTCAATCCTTGGCCCAGTGGTGGGAGACATGCATAGAATAGATCGTATCCATCGTACGGCGAGACCTAGAAATCTTCCCCCTGGCAAACCCAGAGACACTATAGCCCGCTTACATTACTACTCATACAAAGATAAATTGATGAGAGCAATGCTGCGCTCCCCCCAGCTTAATGGGCAATTCAGAGAGGTTACGTTGTTCCCAGATCTCTCCTCCTACACATTGGCTCAAAGGAGAAGTTTCGCAGAGGTCACCAGAGTCCTAAGAGGTAACCAAGTCCGTTATAGATGGGGCTTCCCTACCAAATTAATAGCTACCAAAGATGGAACTCAGCATATCATACTGACTCCCCAACAGGGGCAGGAGCTCCTCAGGACTTGGCAATTGCAACAACAGGATGGATCGCCGCCTGCCTCTCCAGGGAGACCCCCTATAGAACGCAACTTACCAGCACGCCCGCCCAGGAGGAGCCCGGAGCTCAGAGCACATGCCCGAGAATGGAATCCTGGAAGCCCATAGTCTTGAGACTGATACTGTGACTGCTAGGGTCTGCACAGGTCTGGTTAGGTTAGGTCCACTTAGAAGTGTACTAGTGGGTCTCAATTGTATCATGAACACTAGTAAAAGTATAAACTTTGAATGCCACTAGTCTCAGGAAATGTCTATATGTTGCTTGGAAATTGCTGTTTAATGTTAAAGTGGATTTATAGCTTACTGTTGTTGAAGGCCTATCGGGCCTGTGTTAAGTTACTGCTATCCCTATACACGGTTGTAAACATGTTAATGTTGTCTTAATTTCATACGTTATTATAGTTACAGGTTTGGGGGGGGGGCTATGGGTCTGTTGCTGGGTCCGCCCCCCTCCATCTTCATCTGCATTCCCATTCTTATTTCTTTCTTGTTTTGTTTTCTTTTCTTTCCACCCTCCATCCCTCATTTTACACTTCTCCTCTTTCATCCTCCGTTCTTCACTCCTCACCTAACACTCTCCATACTCTCTTCACCCCTCACCTAACACCTTTCATATTCCTTCTCTTACCCTCTATCCCTCACCCTACACCTCCCACCCCGCATTCATTCCACTTCTGTTTCCTAACCTGTGCCCCTTCCCCCCACACTCCCCCTCCCCTCCTGTCCCACCAACACTACCTCACTCCATCTATTCCTGCCCGATCCCTCCCACCCCTACGCCTCATTCCTCTACATATCACAATACCCTACATCACTGCTCCCCAACCTGTTACTCATATGCGGATAGGGGACAGCTGACCCCCCGCATACACTTAGCAGAGTAGAGGACTCTCTGCCAACTCGGGGAGGTGGGGCGTCTGGAGAGGTTGGCTCAGCATTCCGAACACTCTTATTCTATAACTCTCACCCCTCTCTCCCTCCCCTACCCCCTTCCCTCCCCCCCCCCCCCCCCCCCCTTTTTTTTTTTTTTTTTTTTTTTTTCCTACCCCTACACCTAAGGGCCCCCCCGTAGTTGTGAGACATGAAACTATGCACCTTAAATACCAGAGGCCTGAACTCTCCGACTAAACGGAGCTTACTCACTACATTTTTGAAAAAACACCGCATTGACATAGCTCTCCTCCAAGAGACCCACTGGACGGAAGATATAGCCACCAGATTCAAATCCATACACTACCCAATTTGTATTGCATCCACATTTCACAAGAAGGCAAGGGGGGTGACGATACTGATAGGGGATCAAGTAGCGTACGAACCTATATACACTGACTGCGATGTTGCAGGGAGGTATGTAATTTGTGTATGCCGGCTTGACTGTGTCCTGTACACATTGGTGGCTATATATGTGCCCAACACCAATCAAGCTAGCTTCCTTAAAAATCTCCTCCGGAAAGTAGATAAAGTGAAACAAGGCCACATCCTCCTAGCTGGAGATTTCAACATGATTTGGGACCCAGAGAAAGATAGAAGGGGGAACACCAAACTACCGGGAGATAGGAATAGAGACTACATCTCTCAAAAATTTAGGAAACTGTCTGCCCAATATGACCTCCATGATGTCTGGAGGGCTCTCCATCCTGACTCCTGTGACCATACCTTCTACTCGGCTCCCCACTCATCCTTCTCTAGATTAGACTACTTTTTCTGTGACCCTTGGGCACTGAGGAAGGTGCAGAGATCTGTTATACTGCCATGCACATGGTCTGATCATGATGCGGTGGTGGTCGCTTTAGATACAGGAGGTGCCCGAGAGGGGCCCAGGAGATGGCGCATGCCTGAGCATCTATTTCAGGACACTTCCATGCCCGAATGGTCCAGAGAAACCATTGAGTTTCTGAAGATCAACAACACAGGGGAGACTTCAGTCTCCATTGTCTGGCTGGCACTAAAAGCCTACATGAGGGGGCTCCTCATAAAAAAAGAAGCACAGCAGAGAAAACAGAGAAATGAGTCCCTAGCACAGTTATACTGCAGGCTGGGAGCATTCAGGAAGAGAGCTGAAAACAGAGCCTCCCCTTTGGATGTCACTAAGTGGCAGGAAATCAAAGCACAAATCCAAAAATTAGAACTTGAGCAAACGCAAAGAATGCTCAAATTTCTGAAAATGAAATTCTACCATAGTGGAAACAAGGCTGACCGCATGCTTGCGAATAAACTCCGCCAAAAGACAATGGCAAACAGAATCGCCTATATCCAAACGGAAGAGGGAAGGCGTTATTCGCCAAGAGCCATAGGCGAAGCGTTTGTGGAATATTATAGCAGGCTCTACCAAATATCCGCATTCGAGAGAGAGCCAAGCCTCCCTAGGGAGGACATAGTAAACTTTT
The DNA here is from genome assembly GCF_027579735.1 of Bombina bombina. Taxonomy (NCBI): domain Eukaryota; kingdom Metazoa; phylum Chordata; class Amphibia; order Anura; family Bombinatoridae; genus Bombina; species Bombina bombina. The sequence continues at coordinate 29,651,584 of NC_069502.1, forward strand.
TGCGAGCCCTCGACCTGCCCAAAGTTCCGAAGGAGGCCGAGGAATCGTTGTCGGCTCTCATTACTATCTCAGAGGTGACCCAAGCTATAAAAGGGCTGAAATTACACAAGGCCCCGGGCCCGGATGGATTCTCATCTATCTTTTACAAGAAACTCTCGGGAGAGATTAGTCCCCTCCTGGTGTCTGTCTTTAATGCAGCTTTCCAGAATGGGTGTTTCCCCAGAGAATACTTGGAAGCAGAAATTGTGACCATCCCAAAACCGGACAAAGATCCGAGTAGATGTGCAAGTTATAGACCTATATCCTTAATAAATGTGGATATAAAGCTTTACTCGAAAATCCTGGCTAATAGGCTAGCCAAAGTGCTTCCCTCCCTGATCCATCTGGACCAGGTGGGGTTTGTCCGGGGCCGTCAGGGTTCGGACAATACGCGCCGTCTTTTGGACATCTTCGTTGAGACTAAGTCTCTGGGGCTCCCACTAGTTGCCCTGTCGTTGGACGCAGAAAAGGCCTTCGACAGGGTGCGGTGGGAGTATATGGAGGAAGTGTTGAGGGCCTTTGGGCTTCCGACCTGTCTTACTAGTGCAATTATGGCACTATACTCGGGCCCTTCAGCCAGAATCCGAGGAAAGGGGTTCTGCTCAGATCCCTTTGAGATCAGAAATGGGACCAGACAGGGGTGCCCGCTGTCCCCACTGCTCTTTGTACTGTCTATTGAGCCTTTGGCTATCATGATTAGGAAGACGGCTGAAATCCAGGGAGTACTGATTCATGATACTTTGCAAAAACTCGCACTTTTTGCAGATGACCTCACCCTGTTTATCACGGAGCCTGAAACCTCGTTGCCGGCAGTCTTTGAATGTTTACGGACATTTGGTGCGATATCATACTACAAGCTCAACTTCACTAAAACAGAGGCGTTGGCAATAAACTTGTCTACGGAGCAACTTAAGGAGCTCAAGGAGACTTACCCATTTGCTTGGTCCACGACTGGATTAAAACACCTAGGGGTTGTCCTTTCCCCGGACCCAAAGACTGTAATCCGGGCGAATTACGACCCTCTGTTAAAAGAATTTGATTCTCTCACTATGAAATGGGTTAAATATGAGATATCGTGGATCGGGAGAATACAGTCGGTGAAGATGTCCCTTCTCCCCAAGGTCACGTACTTCTTTAGATGTATACCACTGGCTGTCCCGCAATATATCCTTAGCCGATTCCAGACGATAATAAACAGGTTTATCTGGCAGGGTAAACCCTCGAGGATAGCCATGCAACAACTACAACGGCCTGTTCTGCACGGAGGATTGGCAGCACCTAGCATAGGCAAGTACTATAAGGCAGCTATGCTCTCCCACGTGACAGCGTGGGGGGCCCCAGCTGAGGAAACTAGGTGGGGGCAGCTTGAGCAAGCTGTGCTCCCCTCGGGTCTGCTGCTGGGGGACCTCATATGGGTCCCTCAGCATACAGATGCACTCTTGGGGGTTGAGAATCATGTCATTAAAGCAGGTATTAAAACATGGAGAGAACTTAGGGGCCTGACCGGAGTGGCTCCGCACCCATCCCCAATCCATTCAATCAGGGCTCTGCTATCCTGTTTGCCGGAATCTCATGCGCAGTTGTGGTCCGGCTGGGGTATCCAGCATGTCAGAGATCTCTATACACCCAGAGGGTTGGCGACCCAAGCCTCAAATCTGTCAGACATAGACATCCCCAAAAAGTTCCACTTTGAGTATTTCAGGCTTATATCATTGTTGATCTCATGGAAGTTTCAAAAGGAGAAACCCAGAGAATTGACACAATGGGAAAAAAGATGGCTGGTGGGCAAACCCCTACGCAAGGCGTTGACAATACATTACCAACTCCTGCTAGACTCAGAAAGATTCGCCAAAACATTCCGCATTGTGGAATGGGAAAGAGATATGAGGAAGGAGCACGAGGAGTTGGAGTGGCAACAGGCAGTCCAATACACAAGAGCAGCAATCCATTGTGTCTCATTGTATGAGCTTTACATAAAACTAGTCCTACGCTGGCATAGAGTACCAGTTAGCCTCAATAAGATGTTCCCACAGGCTTCAGACAGATGCTGGAGGGGATGTGGCCAAAGGGGTTCCCACTATCATATCTGGTGGAGTTGTGCGAGAATAAGGGTAATTTGGGACCAAATAGAGGTAATGTTAGATCAATTGGGGTTACTAAACGGACTGACATCTGACACTGCCCTGTTCCATTTGGGACTGGGAAAACTGGCACAACCTGAGAGAGTGCTCTGTATCACCATACTGTTAGCTACGAAACTAGCAATTGCAAGATGCTGGTTAGGAAAAACGCAGGTCACACTTTACATGATACGAGACATTATCGAATATATCCGCTCTATGGAAGATTTCTCTTTGAGATCCATGGGCAAGGCTGGGTTACACGGGCAAATCTGGGCACTTTGGGAAGTAGGAGTCAACTAATAGAAAGACATCTAACGTACAATAGTCTCATGAGTGGAGTCCACAGGGACAATATAGCAGATAGCCACTTGCTCTTGGGACTTCGGTCCCCTCCCCCCCCCCCCCCCCCCCCCTTTTTTTTTTTTTTTTTTTTTCTCCTTTCCCCCCCCTTCCCACCCCTTTGTTTCCTCTTATCCTCTTCTCCCCTTCTCTACTCCCTTACTCTTTTCTATGCCCCCGGACGCCCTGCCGCCCGGGTACATTCTCAACCTTCCACTGATGAACAAGGTATAGCCTGCCTGGGTTCAGTTAACTAGGTATTCCTTATACACTTTATTTCTTGTTACTTAAGTCTAGAGGAGGGGTCATACCCCAGGCAGGGCATATATGAAACTCCAGTTTCTGTTTGTTTGGTATATGTTACCTTAAGTAAAACTAAGATCCTTGAACTGAGCATTGACAGAGATAAGCCTTTTAGTAATAATCACCCTTGTGAGATTATAGGCTTCAGCTGACAATTCAGATGCAGGTACCATTCGCTGTCTGTGAATATGAAGTTATGTAAAAAGAGGTATCACTCATGGTTAAAGAATGCCCTCATTGGACAACTGTTTGAACTATGCATAAACCTAATGACATGTCTGTTTTATTGTCTATCTATGTTTGCTTTCTCTGGTATGTATCATATGGACATGTTGCCATGATTCCCTTATATAAATGTACTGTATTATTTATGACTTTACCTCAATAAAAAAATATTTAAAAAAAAAAAAAAAAAAAAAAAAGGTATATGAAACATAATTTTACAAAACTACTTGCCTTGTGTCTTGCCCTTGCCATGTCATTAGATGTCAGTATAAAGAATTCCCAGTCGGATCTATGACACAATAATTTCATATGTGAAATAGTGGTCTTTATTCAAAAAGGACCCGATAGGTCTTGAAACCTGACTTATGCACTTATGCAGTCTTATTAAATAAATATGAATGATGATGAAAAAGAAAAAATGCTTAATTTTATTAAATTGACCGTATAAACATATATAGTTGTATTGTCAATTAAACCTTATGATGGAATTGTGATCTTTGAAAAGAAATATGATGGTTGACTAGTTCCCAGTGAGAGCTAGCTATGTGATGAAAATTTGTGTAATGTAAAGTGCAATTTATGTGACTAACCAACATGTCAACCATCATGTTTCTTAAAATTGTAACCTATATCATACCCCAGAGTATAATAGGTGGGAGCTAGCTGCATAGTCACAGGAAAAGACACAATTAAACGTTTGAGATGTATATATATAAAACCATATTAACTATAATATTAGTACAAGTGTAGCCCATATCACCCCAAGACATGCGGGTGAGAGCTCTCAAAGTGGGTAGTATAAGGGGAGTTGGCTGATCAACTACAAGGGATAGACAAAATGTTGAATCTGTAATGTCATAGATTCTGTAAAACTAGAGAATGATGTGTGAGAACTAGATGTGTAAAAATTATCCTGTATAGACATATGTCAATTTATTGAAAGCATTATAAGTGTGAATTGTGCATTTGAAGTTGGATAAAACATTATATATATATATATATATATATATATATATATATATATATATATATATATATATATATTTATACTGTTAAAAACTATAAAAAATTGCGAGTAGTGATATGCTTGGGTTGTGTATTAATGTTACTATCTCTTACATTAGTAGTGTTGAATGATATGGTATAGTATATGCACTATGGGATAAATGTGAATCAGTTGAAAGCTGCTAGATTTAAATTGGCATTGAGACCCACTGGATAAAGGGTCTTCAGTTTGTATATCCAGTAGGTTTCCCGTTGTCTTAATTTTATTAGCCTATTATAGTCTGATGATTTTGAAATAAAATCTATCGGATAATATTTGAAAATATATGGGTTACCATTGTGTTTATTTAAACAATGGTTGCGTATACTCTTTTTGATCTTAGTTTTTTGCAATTTTTACAATTACGATGGTGTTCTAATCTAATCCTAATTTTTCTGGAGGTGCGACCTACATACTGTATGCCGAATAAGCATTCTATAAGGTAAATTACAAAATCTGATTCACAATTAAAGAAACCAGGGATGTTAAAAGATTCCCCTGTGGCTGTGGATTTGAAAGTTTGTAAACCGGATTTGATGAGTTTACATGAACCACATCCAGTATTCCCACATTTGTAAACTCCTTGTAGGCCAAAATTCCCTTGTTATTGATTTGAGTTTTGTATCCTCTACCAATATGATGGACGTGTTTAACTCTTTTACTGGGAGCTAACTTGTTTCTTAGTGTTGGTGCTCTCCTGTATACTATTTTTGGTTTGTTATTAACTATATTTTTGAGTATGGGATCCCATTGGATCACATGCCAGTGTTTGTTGAATATGTGTTGTATTTTGTTAAAATCAGTGTTATATTGTGTTATAAATAAGATCTCCCTAGTGTTCGTTTCGGATTTGGACTTGATGGTTCGTTAATTTTTTGTTTGTAAGATCTTAGTTCTATCTAAATTCTTGGTCCTAAATAGGGCCTGATCTAATAAGGTAGATGGATATCCCTTGTCCAAAGATCTATTCTATATAAAATTTTACTTTGTTCTAGAAAAGTATCTAGAGCTGTGCAATTTCTCCTTATCACAATATTCCATCCTGACTGTATGGAATATTGTGAATCCAACCTTTATGATGATTGCTATTGTAGTCTAAAAAGCTGTTACTGTCAACTTCTTTGAAATATGTTTTGAATGTTATTATGTTATTTGTTACCAAGCTCAATACAAGATCTAAATACTCTATATTTTGTCATTGTATGTTGGCTGTAAAACTTAAGCCCATGTCGTTGTGATTGAGGTGGGAAATAAAAGATTCTGCTGATGACCTATCCCAAATACAGATAAGGTCATGAATATATCAGCCATAGAAGACCAGGCTCACCCCAAACTCAGTGTGGTAAATGTATCTCTCTTCAAAGAGACCCATGAAAAGGTTCACGAAGCTAGGGGCGAACCTGGTCCCCATGGCTGTACCCTTCACTTGTAGAAAAAAACGATCTTGATATATGAAATGATTATAAAGTAAATGAGAGAACAATATCGGAGTAGAAATAATAAGTCTCTGGGGAGCTGTTACTTTGCGCAACTGGCAGAGAGTATAAAAGAGCTCAAATAGAAAACACTGTCCAAAACACAAGCAGAGGATAAAAACATCTAGGACTACGGCTACTCTAGCCGAAATCGGTCAGATGCTTCTTGCAGATTTTTAATGTATGAGTCTAACATGACTTAATAAAGGACTTGTTTTTTTAACTTCAATTGATGCCTTTCGACCAGTTATTCTTATTGGATTTATTCTGAACTGTGCTGGGTTTCCTATTTTTTTTTAAATTCCAATAATTTTTATTAGTTTTCAATTTTTTCAAAACAATACAACAAGTAGAAAAATACAATTCACAGAAATAACAAAAAACATCTGCAGTAGATGGCATTCCTATAAATAGCATTTCTAGATTCTCTGGATCCTTTATTTCACAGAATTTTTAAGCCACCGCATTATTCACTTCTATCTCTATTGTTCTATCTTTAAGGGTTATAAAGAAAGGCAGAAGTATAAGGGGAAGATTGGGGAGGGTGGGAAAGGAAGAGAATAAGATAGTATATCCAGTTCTCACCAGTGTATATCTTATCTGAGTGTGAGTTAAGCTAGGGTAGATATACCGTGTTCCCAAATAAAGAGTATATCATTAATAAAGTCGTGTTTGCCGATATAGTTGTAGTGATACTTTTCTAGTGTTATTATATGGTCCATCTCAGCTAGCCATTGTGTTTGAGTGGGGACGTCTTGGCTCTTCCATAGACGTGGAATTAATCTTTTTGCACTTGTTAGCATCAATTGGAGAAGTTTTGTACGGTAGATACAATGTGTTGGTGGAAGGATGTTGAGCATAACATGTTTACTATTGAGAGAGATATTTGTTCCTAGTATTTTATTAATACACCTTTCTATATGTGACCAGAATTCCGTCAAAAGTGGGCAATCCCACCATATGTGAGTTAAGCTGCCTGTCCCACCACAGCGCCTCCAGCATGCTGAGGAGGTAGTCGGAAAAATGTATCTAAGACGCTGTGGTGTCAGATACCAGCGAGAGAGTATTTTGTAGTTCAGCTCGGTTAGTAGCACCGAAGTGGAGGCAGAATGTGTAGCTTTAAAACTGTTTTTCCAGTCCTCATTCGTGATCTCCCCCAGTCCCTCAGTCTCCCACTTCTCTAGAAAGGTAGGACTACGGTCAGGAAAAGACCTTCGCAGTAGCTTATATGTCGAAGAAAGAAGTGATCTTTTGTAGTCGGGATTAATACATATCTTTTCGAATACAGTCAATGGTCTAAATATGTGAGCTTTGTGTGTGCTGTTGTGAAGCGCGTGTCTTATCTGTAGGTATGAGAACCAACCATGAAAGGGTGCTCCTAGTTTGTCGTTTAACTCAGTTCTGTCCTTAAACTTTCCTGATTCCAGTAAAAGATATATTGGCAAGTTACATAAATGTTTCTCAGAGTTCCAATGGGTAAAGGAGACCTTTTCTAAAAATAGTCGGTTGCCTAGTAAGGGGGTGAGAGGCGAAACTGGGGTGGAGATTGCAGTATCATGGGCTAAAACCGAATCCCAGATTTCTAGAGTGGCCTTGATATAAGCGTTCTGGTATGCCTGTGGTGGTCTGTGAATTTTAGGTAACCAAGCTATGTCTCTCATTTGGTCTATACCAGTAAGGGAGCTCTCAACCTGCACCCAAAGGTCTGATTGTCGGGAATGAGTCCAGGAGACCACTCTGGACAGGTGTACCGCCTTGTAGTAGTTTAAGAGGTTTGGCACACCGAGACTGCCATCCTCTTTATGCATGTATAGTGTGTGCTGGGAAACTCTAGGCTTTTTGTAGGACCATATGAAGGAATTGATCATTTTCTGTTGTGACCTTAGATATGAGATAGGCAGGGCCATCGGTAGTGTCCGGAAGAGAAATAGATATTTGGGTATTATCATCATTTTAATAGTGTTCACCCGCCCGAACCAGGAAAGATGTCCCTGCCTATGCCATCCCTCCAGAAGGTTTTTGATTGTTTTTTGTAGACTGATATAATTACACCGAAAGAGGTCTGTGTTGTTCTGGGGAAGATTTAAACCTAAGTATTTAAGTTTGTCTGTAACACGAAATGGCGTATGTTTCCATATAAAGTCTATATCTTGCTGAGGGAGGTTCAATAACATTATGCCTGATTTTTCCATATTTATAGAAAAGTTAGAGACCTGCCCATATTCCTCTAGGGTTTTTACCAGGGCAGGAAGGGAAGTAGAAGGTGACTGGAGAGTGAAGATCACATCATCCGCAAATAATAGGCACTTTTGGTTTACTTGATTATATTGCAAGCCTAGTATATTTTTGTTTTCTCTGATTTTTATTGCTAGGATTTCGATAGTTATTGCAAATAGTAAAGGCAATAGAGGGCAACCCTGACGGGTTCCGTTTGTTATATGAAAAGACTGTGAAAGGGTTCCGTTCACTCGGACTCTAGCTTGGGGGTTTGAGTACAACGCCTGAATTCTTGATATGAAAGCTTCCGAGAAGCCGAACTTCGACAGAGCCCCCCACATAAACTGCCAGTTGACCCTGTCGAAGGCCTTCTCAGCGTCAGATGACAGAAGCGCTAGAGGAGTCCCATTTTCTTTTGTGCACTGCAGGGATTGCAACACTCTAATTGTATTGTCCTTTGCCTCTCTACCCCTTACGAAGCCAACTTGATCTGGATGTATGATCTTAGGTAAAATTACGTTAAGGCGATTAGCGAGAATTTTTGCATAGATCTTTATATCAGTATTTAGAAGTGATATGGGTCTATAGTTACCCGCCAGGGTCCCCACTCTGTCTGCCTTCGGTATCACTGTAATTATGGCGTCTAGTAAAGAGGTAGAAAATGTCTCTCCACTATCTACAGATGTGAATAATGCATGTAGTGGGGAGCAGAGATGAGCCTGAAATAATTGGTAAAATTTGGCAGGTAACCCGTCGGGTCCTGGAGATTTACCATTTGGGAGTGCCTTAATGGTGTTTACTATTTCTTGTGTAGTTATTGGGGCGTCTAGCACCTGGCAGTCTTCCTCTGAGATACAAGGGGTCTCCAGAGAAGCAAGATAATGAGAAATATTTTTAGTAGTCTCCTGGGTGGTGTTGGAGTTGATATTATAGAGCTTTGTAGGGTTTCCTATTTTTTTATAAATAATTATGTTTGAGAATATAACAAATGCTCTCCAGAATGAATGAACGCTGTAAATGGGTAAAAATATATCTTGTTCTAAAAAGTGAGAAACTGCTGATATTCCCAACTCATGTGTGATATTAGAATACAGAGAGCTACCGTCGCATGTGATCCATAGTACATTTCTATTCACAATGGATGTGTTGCTAATGAGTTGTAAAAGGTGTGTACTGTCTTTAATATATGAAGGAAGGGTGATTACGAATTTCTGTAAGAATTGGTCGATGTAGTATGAAAAGTTGTAAATTAAATTGCCTATACCGGCAATAATGGGAAGTCCAGGGGGATTTTGTTTATCTTTATGCACTTTTGGTAATTGATAGTAGTGTGCTATACTCGGGTTGGTAACTTTTAGAAATTATTTTTCATTTTTATTCAAAATACCCACTGAGACCCCTTTGTCTATAAGTGCAGATTGACGGCTAGATTTGGAGTTTGGCGGTAAAAGGGCTGTTAACGCTCCGCGGGTTTTTTTCTGGCCGCACCATAAATTTAACTCTGGTATCGAGAGTTCAAACAAATGCTGCGTTAGGCTCCAAAAAAGGAGCGTAGAGCATATTTACCGCAAATGCAACTCTCGATACCAGAGTTGCTTACGGACGCGGCCAGCCTCAAAAACGTGCTCGTGCACGATTCTCCCATAGGAAACAATGGGGCTGTTTGAGCTGAAAAAAAACCTAACACCTGCAAAAAAGCAGCGTTCAGCTCCTAACGCAGCCCCATTGTTTCCTATGGGGAAACACTTCCTACGTCTGCACCTAACACTCTAACATGTACCCCGAGTCTAAACACCCCTAACCTTACACTTATTAACCCCTAATCTGCCGCCCCCGCTATCGCTGACCCCTGCATTACACTTTTAACCCCTAATCTGCCGCTCCGTAAACCGCCGCCACCTACGTTATCCCTATGTACCCCTAATCTGCTGCCCTAACATCGCCGACCCCTATGTTATATTTATTAACCCCTAATCTGCCCCCCACAACGTCGCCGACACCTACCTACACTTATTAACCCCTAATCTGCCGAGCGGACCTGAGCGCTACTATAATAAAGTTATTAACCCCTAATCCGCCTCACTAACCCTATCATAAATAGTATTAACCCCTAATCTGCCCTCCCTAACATCGCCGACACCTACCTTCAATTATTAACCCCTAATCTGCCGACCGGAGCTCACCGCTATTCTAATAAATGTATTAACCCCTAAAGCTAAGTCTAACCCTAACACTAACACCCCCCTAAGTTAAATATAATTTTTATCTAACGAAATAAATTAACTCTTATTAAATAAATGATTCCTATTTAAAGCTAAATACTTACCTGTAAAATAAATCCTAATATAGCTACAATATAAATTACATTTATATTATAGCTATTTTAGGATTAATATTTATTTTACAGGCAACTTTGTAATTATTTTAACCAGGTACAATAGCTATTAAATAGTTAAGAACTATTTAATAGTTACCTAGTTAAAATAATTACAAATTTACCTGTAAAATAAATCCTAACCTAAGATATAATTAAACCTACCACTACCCTATCAATAAAATAATTAAATAAACTACCTACAATTACCTACAATTAACCTAACACTACACTATCAATAAATTAATTAAACACAATTGCTACAAATAAATACAATTAAATAAACTATCTAAAGTACAAAAAATAAAAAAGAACTAAGTTACAGAAAATAAAAAAATATTTACAAACATAATAAAAATATTACAACAATTTTAAACTAATTACACCTACTCTAAGCCCCCTAATAAAATAACAAAGACCCCCAAAATAAAAAATTCCCTACCCTATTCTAAAATACAAAAATTACAAGCTCTTTTACCTTACCAGCCCTGAACAGGGCCCTTTGCGGGGCATGCCCCAAGAATTTCAGCTCTTTTGCCTGTAAAAAAAAACATACAATACCCCCCCCCCAACATTACAACCCACCACCCACATACCCCTAATCTAACCCAAACCCCCTTAAATAAACCTAACACTAATCCCCTGAAGATCTTCCTACCTTGTCTTCACCATCCAGGTATCACCGATCCGTCCTGGCTCCAAGATCTTCATCCAACCCAAGCGGGGGTTGGCGATCCATAATCCGGTGCTCCAAAGTCTTCCTCCTATCCGGCAAGAAGAGGACATCCGGACCGGCAAACATCTTCTCCAAGCGGCATCTTCTATGTTCTTCCATCCGATGACGACCGGCTCCATCTTGAAGACCTCCAGCGCGGATCCATCCTCTTCTTCCGACGACTAGACGACGAATGACGGTTCCTTTAAGGGACGTCATCCAAGATGGCGTCCCTCGAATTCCGATTGGCTGATAGGATTCTATCAGCCAATCGGAATTAAGGTAGGAATATTCTGATTGGCTGATGGAATCAGCCAATCAGAATCAAGTTCAATCCGATTGGCTGATCCAATCAGCCAATCAGATTGAGCTCGCATTCTATTGGCTGATCGGAACAGCCAATAGAATGCGAGCTCAATCTGATTGGCTGATTGGATCAGCCAATCGGATTGAACTTGATTCTGATTGGCTGATTCCATCAGCCAATCAGAATATTCCTACCTTAATTCCGATTGGCTGATAGAATCCTATCAGCCAATCGGAATTCGAGGGACGCCATCTTGGATGACGTCCCTTAAAGGAACCGTCATTCGTCGTCTAGTCGTCGGAAGAAGAGGATGGATCCGCGCTGGAGGTCTTCAAGATGGAGCCGGTCGTCATCGGATGGAAGAACATAGAAGATGCCGCTTGGAGAAGATGTTTGCCGGTCCGGATGTCCTCTTCTTGCCGGATAGGAGGAAGACTTTGGAGCACCGGATTATGGATCGCCAACCCCCGCTTGGGTTGGATGAAGATCTTTGAGCCAGGACGGATCGGTGATACCTGGATGGTGAAGACAAGGTAGGAAGATCTTCAGGGGATTAGTGTTAGGTTTATTTAAGGGGGTTTGGGTTAGATTAGGGGTATGTGGGTGGTGGGTTGTAATGTTGGGGGGGGGGGTATTGTATGTTTTTTTTTACAGGCAAAAGAGCTGAACTTCTTGGGGCATGCCCCGCAAAGGGCCCTGTTCAGGGCTGGTAAGGTAAAAGAGCTTGTAATTTTTGTATTTTAGAATAGGGTAGGGAATTTTTTATTTTGGGGGTCTTTGTTATTTTATTAGGGGGCTTAGAGTAGGTGTAATTAGTTTAAAATTGTTGTAATATTTTTATTATGTTTGTAAATATTTTTTTATTTTCTGTAACTTAGATCTTTTTTATTTTTTGTACTTTAGATAGTTTATTTAATTGTATTTATTTGTAGGAATTGTGTTTAATTAATGTATTGATAGTGTAGTGTTAGGTTAATTGTAGGTAATTGTAGGTAGTTTATTTAATTATTTTATTGATAGGGTAGTGGTAGGTTTAATTATATCTTAGGTTAGGACTTATTTTACAGGTAATTTTGTAATTATTTTAACTATGTAACTATTAAATAGTTATTAACTATTTAATAGCTATTGTACCTGGTTAAAATAATTACAAAGTTACCTGTAAAATAAATATTAATCCTAAAATAGCTATAATATAATTATAATTTATATTTTAGCTATATTAGGATTTATTTTACAGGTAAGTATTTAGCTTTAAATAGGAATCATTTATTTAATAAGAGTTAATTTATTTCGTTAGATAAAAATTATATTTAACTTAGGGGGGTGTTAGTGTTAGGGTTAGACTTAGCTTTAGGGGTTAATACATTTATTAGAATAGCGGTGAGCTCCGGTCGGCAGATTAGGGGTTAATAATTGAAGTTAGGTGTCGGCGATGTTAGGGAGGGCAGATTAGGGGTTAATACTATTTATGATAGGGTTAGTGAGGCGGATTAGGGGTTAATACATTTATTATAGTAGCGCTCAGGTCCGCTCGGCAGATTAGGGGTTAATAAGTGTAGGTAGGTGTCGGCGACGTTGTGGGGGGCAGATTAGGGGTTAATAAATATAACATAGGGGTCGGCGATGTTAGGGGCAGCAGATTAGGGGTACATAGGGATAACGTAGGTGGCGGCGATTTGCGGTCGGAAGATTAGGGGTTAATTATTTTAAGTAGCTTGCGGCAACGTTGTGGGGGGCAAGTTAGGGGTTAATAAATATAATATAGGGGTCGGCGGGGTTAGGGGCAGCAGATTAGGGGTACATAAGTATAACGTAGGTGGCGGTCGGCAGATTAGGGGTTAAAAATTGTAATTGAGTGGCGGCGATGTGGGGGGAGCTCGGTTTAGGGGTACATAGGTAGTTTATGGGTGTTAGTGTACTTTAGGGTACAGTAGTTAAGAGCTTTAGAAACCGGCGTTAGCCAGAAAGCTCTTAACTCCTGCTTTTTTCAGGCGGCTGGAATCTTGTCGTTAGAGCTCTAACGCTCACTGCAGAAACGACTCTAAATACCAGCGTTAGAAAGATCCCATTGAAAAGATAGGCTACGCAAATGGCGTAGGGGGATCTGCGGTATGGAAAAGTCGCGGCTGAAAAGTGAGCGTTAGACCCTTTAATCACTGACTCCAAATACCAGCGGGCGCCCAAAACCAGCGTTAGGAGCCTCTAACGCTGGTTTTGACGGCTACCGCCGAACTCTAAATCTAGGCCTAAGTTTGTAAATATGTCATCATGGGATCTTTTGGTAAGATTTTATAATAATTTTCATCTCCCAGAATTCTGTCCGCTTCCCTAATATAATCTTCAATATTTTGAATAATGATTCCACCGCCTTTGTTGACATCCCAAATAATAATGTTTGGGTTACTTTGTAAACTGTTTAGAGCTTTTCGATGATTGTTGTATAAATAACTTTTTCTACGGGTTTGAGATTTTAACACTTTGTCAAAATCTTCTAAAACCATTTTCTGGTACAATTCTATATATTCATTTGCTGTGTTTGTAGGATTGAAGTTGGATTTGTTCTTAACAGTGGTATGTATGCATTTGTCAAATAAATGGGTGGTAAGATTTTCAATGTTAGATACCACACAAGTTGTATGTTTATCTGCTGGCATAGAATTAGTCAGTATCAATTGTGATTCCATAATTTCTATTTTGTTGGCCTTCAATTTTTTGTTCTCAAAATACTTTTGTAATGTCAATTTTCGAGTAAAATTGTTAAGATCAACAAATATGTCAAATATTTTAGGAGGATTAGGAGGACAAAAAGATAAACCTTGTTTAAGAACTCTTTTTTCTTCAATAGAGAGTGAATGGGAAGAGAGATTAAAAATACCTTGGTCAAGTCTGGATAATTTCTCTTTCTTGGTGGCAAGAGAACTACCTCTAGAGCCTCGTTTTCTATGAGGTGTGGTCTTTTCCCTGATCTTATTTGAGACCCCTTCGTTCTTGGGATGGGGCCTACCCATAAAAAGGGTAATGTATTACTTGTGCTAGGGCTCTCCTGCTCTATGGTGGAAATTATGGGATCTGTTAATAGAGGACTAAATCTATTATTATGTTCAAAATGTTCATATTTATTGATCTTAACAATTTTACTCAAAAATTGACATTACAAAAGTATTTTGCGAACAAAAAATTGAAGGCCAACAAAATGGAAATCATGGAATTAGTGATGTCGCGAACAGTTCTGCCGCGAATAGTTTGCAGCGAACATAGCATGTTCGAGTTCGCAGCGGACGGCGAACATATGCGATGTTCGATCCGCCCCCTATTCGTCATCATTGAGTAAACTTTGACCCTGTACCTCACAGTCACAAGACACATTCCAGCCAATCAGCAGCAGACAATCCCTCCCAGACCCTCCCACCTCCTGGACAGCATCCATTTTAGATTCATTCGGAGCCTGCATTCTAAGGGAATTTTTTTTTTTCTCCTCTGTGTAATCTAATTGCAGCCTGCCTGCCAGCTCAGGCTCACAGCGTATACTGTGCCCACTTGCCCAGTGCCACCACTCATATCTGGTGTAACAGTAGTGTACATTTAAAAAAAACAAAAACTTTTTTTAATTTGAAATAATAGCAGTCATTTTCCTTCACACGTGTGCATTTGAGGTCCTGCCAGGGCACAGTGTGACACCAGTGCAAGTCATATCTGCTAAAAAAAGTAGTGCACATTTAAAATAAAAAAAAAACTTTTTTTAATTTGAAATAATAGCAGTCAGTTTCCTTCACACGTGTGCATTTGAGGTCCTGCCAGGGCACAGTGTGACACCAGTGCAAGTCATATCTGCTAAAACAGTAGTGTACATTTAAAAAAAAAAACTAAAACTTTTTTTACTGTGAAATAATAGCAGTCAGTGTCCCTCACACGTGTGCGTTCCAGGTCCTGCCAGGGCACAGTGTCACACCAGTGCAAGTCATATCTGCTAAAACAGTAGCGTACATACATTTAAAAAAAACAACCTTTTTTTACTGTGAAATAATAGCGGTCAGTTTCCCTCACACGTGTGCGTTCCAGGTCCTGCCAGGGCACAGTGTCACACCAGTGCAAGTCATATCTGCTAAAACAGTAGTGTACATACATTTAAAAAAAAAAAAACTTTTTTTACTGTGAAATAATAGCAGTCAGTGTCCCTCACACGTGTGCGTTCCAGGTCCTGCCAGGGCACAGTGTCACACCAGTGCAAGTCATATCTGCTAAAACAGTAGCGTACATACATTTAAAAAAAAAAACCTTTTTTATTGTGAAATAATAGCAGTCAGTTTCCCTCACACGTGTGCGTTCCAGGTCCTGCCAGGGCACAGTGTCACACCAGTGCAAGTCATATCTGCTAAAACAGTAGTGTACATTTAAAAAAAAAAAAAAACTTACACTACCTGAACGATACAACATCATACCTGATGTTTTAAAGCACGTTATTCAAAACATTTTAGGAATGTTAGGTGATTTATGCCCTTTATGGCTTAAAACCAGACTCTGCATCAACTATGTAATTTTCCATGGGAGTTTTGCCATGGATCCCCCTCCGGCATGCCACAGTCCAGGTGTTAGTCCCCTTGAAACAACTTTTCCATCACTTTTGTGGCCAGAAAGAGTCCCTGTGGGTTTTAAAATTCGCCTGCCTATTGAAGTCTATGGCGGTTCGCCCGGTTTGCGAACTTTTGAGGAAGTTCGCGTTCGCCATTCGCGAATGCAAAATTTTAGGTTCGCAACATCACTACATGGAATCACAATTGATACTGACTAATTCTATGCAAGCAGATAAACATACCACTTGTGTGGTATCTAACATTGAAAATCTTACCACCCATTTATTTGACAAATTCATACATACCACTGTTAAGAACAAATCCAACTTCAATCCTACAAACACAGCAAATGAATATATAGAATTGTACCAGATAGATATGGTTTTAAAATCTCAAACCTGTAGAAAGAGTTATTTATACAACAATCATCGAAAAGCTCTATACAGTTTACAAAGTAACCCAAACATTATTATTCGGGACGTCAACAAAGGCGGTGGAATCATTATTCAAAATATTGAAGGTTATATTAGGGAAGCGGACAGAATTCTGGGAGATGAAAATTATTATAAAATGTTACCAAAAAGATCCCAAGATGACATACAGTATTTACAAACGTATTTTGCACTTATAGACAAAGGGGTCTCAGTGGATATTTTGAATAAAAATGAAAAATTATTTCTAAAAGTTACCAACCCAAGTATAGCACACTACTATCAATTACCAAAAGTGCATAAAGATTAACAAAATCCCCCTGGACTTCCCATTATTGCCGGTATAGGCAATTTAATTTACAACTTGTCATACTACATCGACCAATTCTTACTCACGCTTCCTTCATATATTAAAGACAGTACACACCTTTTACAACTCATTAGCAACACATCCATTGTGAATAGAAATGTACTATGGATCACATGCGACGGTAGCTCTCTGTATTCTAATATCACACATGAGTTAGACATATCAGCAGTTTACAACGGTCATTCATTCTGAAGAGCATTTATTATATTCTCCAACATAATCATTTCATATATCAAGATCATTTTTATCTACAAGTGAAGGGTAAGGCCATGGGGACCAGGTTCACCCCTAGCTTTGCGAACCTTTTCATGGGTCTCTTTGAAGAGAGATACATTTACCACGCTGAATTTGGGGCGAGCTTGGTCTTCTATGGCCAATATATTGATGACCTTGTCTGTATTTGGGAGGGGGATAGGTCATCAGCAGAATCTTTTATTTCCCACCTCAATCACAACGACATGGGCTTAAGTTTTACAGTCAACATATAATCACAAAATTGGGAACAAATAACATAATAACATCCAAAACATATTTCAAAGAAGTTGACAGTAACAGCTTTTTAGACTACAATAGCAATCATCATAAAGGTTGGATTCACAATATTCCATACAGTCAGTTTAGAAGGATAAGGAGAAATTGCACAGATATAGATACTTTTCTAGAACAAAGTCAAATTGTATATAATAGATTTTTGGACAAGGGATATTCATCTACCTTATTAGATCAGGCCCTAACTAGGACCAATAATTTAGATAGAACTAAGATCTTACAAACAAAAAATGAACGAACCATCAAGTCAGAATCCGAAACAAACACTAGGGAGATCTTATTTATAACAAAATATAACACTGATTTTCACAAAATACAACACATATTCAACAAACACTGGCATGTGATCCAAAGGGATCCCATACTAAAAAATATAGTTAATAAGAAACCAAAAATAGTATGTTTCGTGCCGATTTGAGCTGCGCACTCTGCTGTTTAGTTCTCGGAAGACAGGGAGTGTGATGTTATTACGCCCTAGAGGGGCGAAGCTGCGTTAATGGCGTTGTTTTTGGGCTGCGCTCTCTATATTGTTTTCTCGGCAAGCAAACTCAGGGTGTTTGTTATTTGTACCGCGCACGATGGGCGGAGTTTGTTTTGCGCCGATTTGAGCTGCGCACGCTGCTGTTTGGTTCTCAGAAGACAGGGAGTGTGATGTTATTACGCCCTAGAGGGGCGGTGCTATGTCTGCGCTCTCCATTTTGTTTTCTTGGCAAGCAAGCTCAGTCTTCACTTTTGTCTCAGTGACCGGACAGCGTCACATCTGCTTTCCGGATCCTTTATGAGTAACAGTGTAGCCAGTAATTTTTCTTACGTTTTAATAAAAATAAAGTGACAAAGGTACTTAGTTTCTGTGGGATAGTCATCTCAGCAAGATTAGACTGAGGTGTAGATAGGTTATTCTATATTTGCACTCCCAGTTAACTTTCTTCTACACATCAGAAAATGAAGTTACATTTTAAAATTTAAAGTCACAGTACCGTTTTTTATGTGTTAATTATTTCTTTACAGAATTTAATATGTTTATGTTGTGACTCAGGAAGAATAAAGAGCCTTACATACGGCTAGATTTAGAGTTTGGCGTTAGCAGTCAAAACCAGTGTTAGAGGCTCCTAACGCTGGTTTTGGGCTACCGCTGGTATTTAGAGTCTTGTAGGTAAGGGTCTAACGCTCACTTTGCAGCCGCGACTTTTCCATACCGCAGATCCCCCTACGCCATTTTCGTATCCTATCTTTTCAATGGGATCTTTCTAACGCTGGTATTTAGAGTCTTGGCTGAAGTGAGCGTTAGAAATCTAACGACAAAACTCCAGCCGCAGAAAAAAGTCAGGAGTTAAGAGCTTTCTGGGCTAACGCCGGTTCATAAAGATCTTAAAGGGACAGTAAACCTTAAAAATAATGTTATATAATTCTGCACATAGTGCAGAATTATATAACATTATATTAGCCAAATATTATTTAAACGTAATTTCCCCTATTAATTTTTAAAAGAAAGCGCTGTTTCACAGACCCACTCTCTGCTCTCTGCTGAGCGGGTCTGTTATATTTCCTCAGCGCATCGGGCCAGCTGTATAGTCACAGCCCGGCCCGACCGCGCCATAAGACTAAGTGCAGCTCCTGTCACAGGAGCGAGCTGCACTTAGCCTTATGGCGCGGTCGGGCCGGGCTGTGACTATACAGCTGGCCCGATGCGCTGAGGAAATATAACAGACCCGCTCAGCAGAGAGCAAAGAGCGGGTCTGTGAAACAGCGCTTTCTTTTAAAAATTAATAGGGGAAATTAAGTTTAAATAATATTTGGCTAATATAATGTTATATAATTCTGCACTATGTGCAGAATTATATAACATTATTTTTAAGGTTTACTGTCCCTTTAACTACTGTGCTCTAAAGTATACTAACACCCATAAACTACCTATGTACCCCTAAACTGAGGCCCCCCCACATCGCCTCCACTCTAATAAATTGTTTTAACCCCTAATCTGCCGACTGCACACCGCCGCCACCTACGTTATCCCTATGTACCCCTAATCTGCTGCCCTTAACACCGCCGACCCCTATATTATATTTATTAACCCCTAATCTGCCGCCCCCAACGTCGCTGCTACCTTACCTACAATTATTAACCCCTAATCTGCCGACTGGACCTCACCGCTACTATAATAAAGTTATTAACCCCTAATCCGCCTCACCCCCGCCTCAATAACCCTATAATAAATAGTATTAACCCCTAATCTGCCCTCCCTAACATCGCCGACACCTAACTTCAAGTATTAACCCCTAATCTGCCGACCGGACCTCACCGTTACTATAATAAATTTATTAACCCCCTAAAGCTAAGTCTAACCCTAACACCCCCCTAAATTAAATATAATTTAAATCTAACAAAATAAATTAACTCTTATTAAATAAATTATTCCTATTTAAAGCTCAATACTTACCTGTAAAATAAACCCTCATATAGCTACAATATAAATTATAATTATTTTGTAGCTATTTTAGAATTTATATTTATTTTACAGGCAACTTTGTAATTATTTTAACCAGGTACAATAGCTATTAAATAGTTAAGAACTATTTAATAGCTACCTAGTTAAAATAATTACAAAATTACCTGTAAAATAAATCCTAACCTAAGTTACAATTAAACCTAACACTACACTATCAATAAATTAATTAAATAAAATACCTACAATTAAATCTAACACTACACTATCAATAAATTAATTACATGAAATATCTACAAATAAATACAAATAAATAAACTAACTAAAGTACAAAAAATAAAAAAAGCTAAGTTACAAAAAATAAAAAAATTAATTACAAACATAATAAAAATATTACAACAATTTTAAGCTAATTACACCTACTCTAAGCCCCCTAATAAAATAACAAAGCCCCCCAAAATAAAAAAAATGCCCTACCCTATTCTAAAATTAAAATAGAAAAGCTCTTTTACCTTACCAGCCCTTAAAAGGGCCTTTTGCGGGGCATGCCCCAAAGAATTCAGCTCTTTTGCCTGTAAAAAAAACCACAATACCCCCCCAACATTACAACCCACCACCCACATACCCCTAATCTAACCCAAACCCCCCTTAAATAAACCTAACACTAAGCCCCTGAAGATCTTCCTACCTTATCTTCACCACACCGGGTATCGCCAATCCGTCCAGGCTCCGAAATCTTCATCCAAGCCCAAGCGGGGGCTGGAGATCCATCATCCGGCTGAAGTCTTCTATCAAGCGGCAAGAAGAAGTCCAGAAGAGGCTCCAAAGTCTTCATCCTATCCGGGCAGAAGAGGAGATCCGGACCGGCAACCATCTTCATCCAAGCGGCATCTTCTATCTTCATCAGATTACGAGCAGCTCCATCTTCAAGACCTCCGGCGCGGATCCATCCTCTTCTTCCGACGTCCTAAGTCCGAATGAAGGTTCCTTTAAATGACGTCATCCAAGATGGCGTTCCTCGAATTCCGATTGGCTGATAGGATTCTATCAGCCAATCGGAATTAAGGTAGGGAAAATCTGATTGGCTGATTGAACCAGCCAATCAGATTGAGCTTGCATTCAATTGGCTGTTCCGATCAGCCAATAGAATGCAAGCTTAATCTGATTGGCTGATTGCATCAGCCAATCCGATTGAACTTGAATTTGATTGGCTGATTCCATCAGCCAATCAGATTTTTCCTACCTTAATTCTGATTGGCTGATAGAATCCTATCAGCCAATCGGAATTCGAGGGACGCCATCTTGGATGACGTCATTTAAAGGAACCTTCATTCGGACTTCGGAAGAAGAGGATGGATCCGCACCGGAGGTCTTGAAGATGGAGCCGCTCGGATGAAGATGGTTGCCGGTCCGGATCTCCTCTTCTGCCCGGATAGGATGAAGACTTTGGAGCCTCTTCTGGACTTCTTCTTGCCGCTTGATAGAAGACTTCAGCCGGATGATGGATCTCCAGCCCCCGCTTGGGCTTGGATGAAGATTTCGGAGCCTGGACGGATCGGTGATACCCGGTGTGGTGAAGATAAGGTAGGAAGATCTTCAGGGGCTTAGTGTTAGGTTTATTTAAGGGGGGTTTGGGTTAGATTAGGGGTATTTGGGTGGTGGGTTGTAATGTTGGGGGGGTATTGTATGTTTTTTTTTACAGGCAAAAGAGCTGAATTCTTTGGGGCATGCCATGCAAAATGCCCTTTTAAGGGCTGGTAAGGTAAAAGAGCTTTTCTATTTTTATTTTAGAATAGGGTAGGGCATTTTTTTTATTTTGGGGGGCTTTGTTATTTTATTAGGGGGCTTAGAGTAGGTGTAATTAGCTTAAAATTGTTGTAATATTTTTATTATATTTGTAATTAATTTTTTTATTTTTTGTAACTTAGCTTTTTTTATTTTTTGTACTTTAGTTAGTTTATTTATTTGTATTTATTTGTAGATATTTCATGTAATTAATTTATTGATAGTGTAGTGTTAGGTTTAATTGTAACTTAGGTTAGGATTTATTTTACAGGTAATTTTGTAATTATTTTATCTAGGTAGCTATTAAATAGTTATTAACTATTTAATAGCTATTGTACCTGGTTAAAATAATTACAAAGTTGCCTGTAAAATAAATATAAACCCTAAACTAGCTACAATATAATTATAATTTATATTGTAGCTATATAAGGGTTTATTTTACAGGTAAGTATTTAGCTTTAAATAGGAATAATTTATTTAATAAGAGTTAATTTATTTTGCTAGATTTAAATTATATTTAATTTAGGGGGGTGTTAGTGTTAGGGTTAGACTTAGCTTTAGGGGTTAATACATTTATTAGAGTAGCGGTGAGGTCCGGTCGGCAGATTAGGGGTTAATACTTGAAGTTAGGTGTCAGCGATGTTAGGGAGGGCAGATTAGCGGTTAATACTATTTATTATAGGGTTAGTGAGGCGGATTAGGGGTTAATACATTTATTATAGTAGCGGTGAGGTCCGGTCGGCAGATTAAGGGTTAATTATTGTAGGTAGCTGGCGGCGACGTTGTGGGGGGCAGATTAGGGGTTAATAAATATAATATAGGGGTCGGCGGTGTTAGGGGCAGCAGATTAGGGGTACATAGGTGTAATGTAGCTGGCGGCGGTGTACGGAGTGGCAGATTACGGGTTAAAAAAAATATGCAGGGGTCAGCGATAGCGGGGTCGGCAGATTAGGAGTTAATAAGTGTAAGGTTAGGGGTGTTTAGACTCGGGGTACATGTTAGGGTGTTCGGTGCAGACTTAAGAAGTGTTTCCCCATAGGAAACAATGGGGCTGCGTTAGGAGCTGAACGCTGCTTTTTTGCAGGTGTTAGGTTTTTTTTCAGCTCAAACTGCCCCATTGTTTTCTATGGGGGAATCGTGCACAAGCACGTTTTTGAAGCTGGCCGCGTCCGTAAGCACCGCTGGTATTGAGAATTATGCTCTACGCTCCCTTTTTGGAGCCTAACGCAGCCCTTCTGTGAACTCTATAAAGCAAAATGTTATCCTCCAGCACTGGTGAAAGGAGTGCCAGCTTGAAGAGCTCCTGCCAAAGCTCCAGATATGTAATTCAAATGAAAAAAGTTCAAGCAGCACCTCCAATTGTACAAATTATTCCAATTTTATTGTACCAAGGCACACAAAATCATGACGTTTCGGGCTCAAATACCCTTAATCATATAACTTAAACATACTAAACACCTCTCTTAAATACCCTCTACCACAGGTGTTACTAATTATAACATTCAATGTCAGAGAATTTTAACTCTTAAGTGTAAATGCCACCTAGTGGTCAGTATAAAGAATAACATACAATATACTTTTAAAAAAAGTCTAACAATGCTACATACATGTATTGAAGCATACAAGAATACTTTTTACAAAAAAAATTTTTCAGAAAAACAATTTCTTTCAAAATAACAATTGTTTTACAGAAAAACCTCTTATGGAGTAGTTACAGATCCGGAAAAAAGGGTTTCTTTCTGTGAACTCTAAATACCAGCGGTATTTAAAAGGTGCGGGGGGAAAAAAGCCAGCGTTAGCTACGCGGGTCGTTACCGACAAAACTCTAAATCTAGCCGTAAGGGTTTTTGTGGTTCTATGTATTGCTGCCAATGTGTTTATAAAGAGTTTTTTTCCTGAATTACTCTTCTAAGGCACATGCTATTTAGGAGTTCATTGACGATGATCAAGTTATGCCATTAATTCTCCTAATGTGTCCCAAAAAAATTATAGTCCACATGCAGTGCCCTACGCTTCCTTTCACACTCCGCCTGGAGTTACCTGGCATTTCATGCTTTGTCTGTTTGTCCAAACTGTAGAAAAGATGTACAGGAGGACATAATATTCATTCATTATTCCAAATTTTTCTTCCCTGTATATGGAAATAGGAGGATACTTCGGTAGTATATGAGGGGGAATTCTCAAACGCGGATGGGGTAATTCCTTCATCTGATTTTGAGGTTGTCTTCCTTTCATTTTAGTTTGTTTCCTCAATTTGTAACTTGTGGAGGATTTTTAGCTACCCTGGGAGACTCCGACACTACCGTTGTAGTCTATCCTAGAGAGCCCAGTTAATTATTCTAATGTGTCCTTCATGGTAAAGATTTTTCTTGTACCATATAGGGTTATACTAAGGCTTGCAATGGCAGGCAGCGGTGTGCATTGTTACCGTCTCTCGTGCGGCAGCATATTGCTTTGATGCGTTGTCTGATGCTTTCAGGACAGAAACTCATAGGATAGGATAAAGGTGCTTATAATGGCTAATTCCTTTTTTTTTTTATTGAGGTTCTTTTCAATAGAAACTATTAATAGCTGCCATAACTTGCATACAAAAGAAAGCAAATTGTTACAGGGTAGGCTACAAAAACAAGTAAGGGAAACGTACAGTATACATTAAATGTTCAGTACAGGCAATGATTGCTAGACAAACTGTAAACCCATCAGATGAATTGAATGGCCACTCATGGACCTCAAGTGAAGGACCTCTTATTTTGTACTTTTTAACACTATATTTCTGATGTATATTTTAACAGGGTATGGTGACACTGAAATAAGCTTATATAACTAGGGAGATGTCATAAGGACAATATATTATGAATAAACATAACAGAGGTATGGCACATATACAACATGACTAACAAAATACGAGCCTTCTTGACATAAACTGAAATTAGACATGTGAATATATTGTGCTAGATACCCGAGCAATTCTGTTGAGCTAGGTATGGTAGACAAGGGCAGCGTTATATTGTACTGCAGGGGTTATTAGTAAAAAAAAGAACTATAATTAGGGCGCGGCATGGGAAAGACAAGCCGCCTAGTTAGCTCTCCTCGAATAGGAGGTTTATTATGGGGGGGGGAAGGGAGGAGGAGGTGGTGAGGTGAATATGGTAATTAATGTATGTAACTTAGGAGCTAAATGGCTCATTATTATTAGGGAGGGAGGTATTTATATAAATATAATGAGTAGCCAATACTAAGTAAGCAGGCTTCAGTGTTATAGGGCAGCATAGTCATATATAATCCTATGAACATAATGGTTAGCTAGGGGAAAGATAAAGATAAACTGGTTACATTGTGGGCTAATAGTGCAGCTGACGTGATAGGGCCTAATTCTGTACCTACAAGACTAACACAGTGAATATAGCACAGTCAAGGTATAATATACAATAAGATAATGAATAGTAGCAGTCAAGCAGGACCAGCCTGCACCAGTAGTAGGTAAAGGGAACTGTATGTCACCGTACAGTAATGGACGCCACATCATATTAAGGATTTTGCTAAATATGTCTCACACCAAGAACTCAGAGCAGGCAACAATGCGAAGTGGGCACAAAATCCGTATAGGTGTACAGAAGAGCGGTAAATTTGATATCTAGCAAAAGCACAATCTGTATAGATAGGTGTTACTAATGAAGCATCGTCAATATGGGAAGTGGACCATAGCAAGTATATACTATAAAGCAACTATGCTGTTGGACATTGTATGTGTTAGAAAGCTGCCCCGGCCGCAGGCAACGCCTTTGTTGTAGGTGAATAAGTCACAGCAGTCATAGTAGCGAAATATGGGAATGGCTTCATTGGCTTGCCACATAATGAGAATAGGTGGACTATTAAAATATCAAAAAATGCAGAAACTGTGCTTGTGGACCTATGGTCAGATGTTTCACTATAACAAAATTGTGCCCGAAACTAGTAGGGGTTGTGGAAGGGTATTAGGAATCCTAATCATTGATATCAGTATATGTTACAGAGTACTGCTAACATCTATGATTAAAATAGAGCTGGAAAACTATAGTAGCATTCTAATATCGTCTAAATAAGTATAAGGTTGAACAACCTATAGAACTGGATAGAGAAACTTCTGAGGGTAGTGGCTCTCATTATATCCTTAATATTAGACCTAGAATATAAAGAATAAATTAAGTGCCTAGCGTGGGGTAATTAGGTGTCGCACTTGTATAATACTCTGTAGTTGGTGTGAGCACTGTGTGAGATTACTATACCTCTATTTATTAGTAACACTGTAGGAAAAAAATCCTATAAGTTAAACACATATATAGTGCAGAAAATGCCCTTAAACCTCTTAAATAAATTAAATGTTTAAAGAGAAATTAGGACTGAGTTAAACATATAGGTCAATGCATCACAATGAAACGAAAAAGTATGAAACTGTAAGATATATATATAAAGTGAGCCTGACGCAGTTATCACCCTTCTTAAGGAACAGATATATAGCTTTGCGTTTGGATTGGTGATCGTAAGATTCAGGCAATAAGGGGAAATTTCAATAAGTATTTTGTTGTGCGCTATAACCAGACTGGGAAGTAAAACTATATAATACTGGTATATAGCAGAGAAGTTTTATGCAAACAGAGAAGTCTATCTATTGTATGTTGAACAGACCAGGAATAGTCAAACAAGCCTCCAGCACAGCCAATGTCATTCAGAAGTCCGCAGAAAATGTAGTGGACTCAGTAAAATCCAGAGCTGACCCCTTAACCAATGCCTCTAGGGGTCATTGTCTTTGTACCCGTAAGCAGTAGCCACTCTATATAGCCAGCAGTGCTTGTGTTGCTAGAGAGTAGGACTGGGATGTTCAGTTCTTGATTAATGTCCCTGTGACATACCTTGTCGTGTGGAGGCCCCTGCGACATTAGTTGTTGTTGTTTCTGGGGATGTGGCACAGCCGTTTTCTCAGGGTGGACCATCGATTGCTTCCTGTTTAGGGGCTTGGTAATGTGAGAGGGTACGTCCTGAACATGGTCCCTGTGATGGACTTTCCCATATGGAGGCCCTTTTAATTTACCGGATGGTGGTAGCTGCGGTCCCTGAGGCAATAGCTCTGCTACGAATTGAGGGTGTCTCTTGGCCTTCGGTCTTTGAGTGTTTAGCAGTTCCGTTTCAGTAGCTCTCAAGTCATGCATAGGAACCTGCGTAGTAGGGCGCTCTTCCCCTTGCTTCTCGGCTTCTTTGTCTGAGTTAGCAGTGCAGTATGCTGCGTCATAAGATTTAGACGCCATAATGAACGATTGTTCAAACGCTGCTTGGTACTCTTCTAGGAGGCTACTTAGCCCCGTAATGACATATGACACCATATCCATGGTTAGGTTCTTCTGCGGAGACATTCACTCACGTTAATAGAGTAGCAGATAGCGGATGTAACTCTGTATTCAGGCTCTCCACAAAAATAAACATGGCCGCTCCCTATATCACTGACCCCCGGGGTAAAAAGGAAAGTGATGCAAATATCAGCAAAGAGCGTCCTACCATCAACATTTTCAACATGTAGGACTCTTTAGCCTCCAGGGTCACAATAATAAAAAGTTAGAGAATCCTGAACGGTCGCAAAATATAAGTTTTATATAGGAATTGGCTGGAGCTTCTGCGATGTGCGACCACTCAGTCTCAGAGTTGGCTCCTCCCCCTGGCTAATTCCTTTTTTAACAGATGCTTCCCTTCAAGTTCTTGATCTGGGAGCCGAGTTTTTGGGTTTCTCTATTCTAGCCTGCAGAGCCTTATGGTTAAAGCCTTGGCCTGCAGGGGCGTCCTCTACGTCTAAGCTTCTAGCTATTCCTTTCAAGAGGTAGACCTTGTTTGGATCTGTTCTGTTGGAAATTATCTCCTATATCATGGGAGGTAAAGGTCTTCTTCTCCCGCAGGATAAGAGAATCAAACACAAAGGACGACAGAGCAATTTTATTTCCTTTCGGAATTTCAAGAAAAAATTTTCCTCTACTGTCTCCAAAAAGGAACAAATTAGGCCTGCATGGAGACCCAAGCAATCTTGGAATAGGGGAAGGCAATCCAAACATTCTGTTGAATCAAGGTCAGCATGAAGGACATGCCCCCAATCCGGGACCAGATCTTGTAGGGGCAGACTTTCCTGCTTCACTCAGGTTTGGGTTCGAGATGTTCAGGATCTCTGGGCAATAAGAATAGTGTTCCAGGGATACATGTTAAAATTCAAGAGTTTTTCCACCCAGGGGCAGGTTTCTGCTTTCAAGATTGTCTGCAGGCCAGACAAAATAGAATGGCATTCCTACACTGTGTATGAGACCTTTCCAGTCTGGGAGTGATTGTTCTGGTTCAGGAACAGGGTCTAGCATTTTATTCCGATCTGCTAATAGTTCCCAAAAAAGGAGGGAACCTTCAGTCCAATTGTAAATCTAAGGGATCTTTACAAATTTATAGGAGTTTCATCCTTCAAGATGGAAGCTATGGTTCCATTCTCCCTTTGATCCAGGAGGGTAAATGTATGTCGACAGTGGATTAATAGGACGTGTATCTGCATATTCCCATTCACAGGGGTCATCACAGGTTTCTAAGGTTTGCCTTTCTAGACAAACACTTCTAATCATGGCTCTGGACTTCGCTCTTGCCACAGCTCATAGAATTTTCTCAAAGATTCTAGGTTCGCTGTTAGCGGTACTCCGGTTGCGGAGCATTGCAGTGGCACCCTATCTGGACAACATACTGGTTCAGGCGCCATCCTTACAACATGCAAGATTCCACATGGAAATGTTGTTTTACTACCTAAGATATCACGGTTGGAAGGTGAAGTTGGGAACGAGTTCCTTAGTCCCAAATACAAGGGTAATTTCCTTGGGAACCATATATTGGTTCCCTATCAATGAAGATTTTTTCTGACAGAAGTCAAGAAATAGAGGATTTAAGATTTTTGTCTGGCTCTTCAGTCCTCTCTTTGGACGGCAATGGACATCATCCGTTGCTCGGTTCCATCTCAGACTTCTGAGGTTAAACATGCTCAGGCAATGGAACTGAGATTATGCGGATTTGTCTCCTCAAATTCTACTGATAGCAAGAGACAAGGGATTCTTTTCAATGGTGGTTGTTTCTGGATCATCTTTCCTAGGGAACTTGCTTTTGCGATACATCTTGGGTGATTGTGACGACAGTCGCCAACCTTCTAGGGTTCCCTAAATGGCTCAGGGAGTATGGACTCAGTCTGAGTCTGCTATTCCTATAATCTTTCTGGAACTGAGAGCGATCTTCAATGCTCTTCTGGCCTGGCCTCAGTAGCCCCGGGCCAGTTTATCAGGTCCAGACTGGTCATAAAAAAAAAGAAAAAAAAAGAATATATATATATATAAATATCGTCAGTGGCCTATCTCAAGTCATCAAGGAGGAATAAGGAGTGCCTTGATGATGACAGAGGTATCCAAAATAATTCAGTGGGCAGAGGCCCATTTTTGCTGTATGTTGGTGATCCACACCCCAGGGGTGAACATCTGGGTGCTGGATTTTTTGAGCGGGCAGACTTTTCATTCGGGCGAAACTCCATCCGGAAGTGTTTTCAAGTCTGCTCCTCAAGTGGGGTTAGATTTTGGCATTGCGGGAATGCCAAGCTCCCGGGATATGGGTTAAGATCCAGGGACCCTCAGGCGGAACTGATAGATGCTGTGGTGGTCCCTTGGACCTTCAATCTTTCATTCCTGTTTCCTCAGTTTGCTCTTCTAACTCGAGTAATTGCTCGAATCAAACAGGAAACGACATCGGTGATACTCATAGCACCGGCCTGACCTCACAGGTTTTGGTATGCAGATCTGATGGAGATGACATCTCTGCCACTTTGGAGACTTCCGTTGAGGAGAGACCTTCTGATTCAGGGGCCCTTCCTTCACCCAAATCTAGTTTTTCTGAAGCTGACTGCTTGGAGATTGACCGCTTAATTTTGTCCAAGCAGGGGTTTTTCTGATTCGGTCATAGAGACCATGATGCAGGCTCGTAAACCTGTAACTAGACAGATTTACCATAAGATATGGCATAAATATCTTTATTGGTGTGAATTCAAGGGCTACTCATGGAGTAGTGTTAGATTCCTAGAATTTTGTTTTTTGTTTGGAGAAGGGTTTGTCGACAAGTTCCCTAAAGGGTCAAATTTCTGCCTTGTCTATTTTGTTACACAAACGTCTGGCAGATGTCCCAGATGTACAATCTTTTTGTCAGGCCTTGGTTAGGATCAGACCTGTGTTCAGACCAGTTACTACCCCATAAAGTCTGAATTTAGTTCTCAAAGTTCTTCAAGGGGCTCCGTTTGAGCCTATGCATTCCTTAAATATTAAGTTGTTATCTTGGAAAGTTTTGTTTCTTGTTGCTATTTCTTCTGCTCATAGAGTGTCTGAACTCTCGGCGTTGCAATATACTTCGCCTTATCTTATTTTCCATTCAGATAAGGTGGTGTTACAGACTAACCTAGGTTTTCTTCCTAAGGTGGTTTCAGACAGGAACATTAATCATTGTTGTTCCTTCCTTGTGTCCTAATCCTTTTTCTCAAAAGGAACGTCTTCTGCACAATTTAGATGTGGTCCGTGCTTTAAAATTTTACTTGCAAGCGACTAAGGACTTTCGTCAGTCCTCTTCTTTGTAATTTTCTCTGGAAAAACGTAGGGGTCAGAAAGCTACGGCTTCCTCTCTTTATTTTTGGCTGAAGAGTATTATCCGCTTTGTATATGAGACTTCTGGACAGCAGCCTCCTGAGAGGGTTACGGCTCATTCCACTAGGGCTGTTGGTTCTTCATAGGCATTCAAAAATGAAGCTTCTGTAGAACAGATTTGCAAGGCTGCAACTTGGTCTTCTCTTCACACTTTTTCTAAATTTTACAAATTTGATGCTTTTGCCTCGGCTGAGGCTGCTTTTGGGAGAAAGGTTCTTCAAGCAGTGGTGTCTCCTGTTTAGGTTCCCTGTCTTGTCCCTCCTGTATCATCTGTGTCCTCTAGCTTGGGTATTGTATCGCATAACTAATGAAGATGATCCGTGGACTCATTGTGTCTTTAAGAAGAAAAGACAATTTATGCTTACCTGATAAATGTATTTCTTTTTAGACACGATGAGTCCACGGCCCGCCCTGTTCTTTTAAGACAGGTTGCTATTTTTTGTAAACTTCAGACACCTCTGCACCTTGGCTTTTCCTTTCTCTTTCTAACTTTTGGTCGAATCACTGGAGTGGGAGGGAAGGGAGGAGCTATTTAACAGCTCTTCTGTGGTGCTCTTTGCCTCCTCCTGCTTGCCAGGAGGTGAATATCCCATAAGTAATGAAGACGATCCATGGACTCATCGTGTCTAATAAATTTATCAGTTAAGCATAAATTTTCTTTTTTACACATCTAGTTCTCACACATAATTCTCTAGTTTTACAGAATCTATCACATTACAGATTCAACATTTTGTCTATCCCTTGTAGTTGATCAGCCAACTCCCCTTGTCTTGGGGTGGGCTACACTTGTACTAATAGTATAGTTAATATGGTTTTATATATACATCTAAAACGTTTAATTTTGTCTTTTCCTGTGACTATACAGCTAGCTCCCACCTATTACACTCTGGGGTATGATATAGGTTACAATTTTAAGAAACATGATGGTTGACATGTTGGTTAGTCACATACATTGCACTTTACATTACACAAATTTTCATCACATAGCTAGCTCTCACTGGGAACTAGTCAACCATCATATTTCTTTTCAAAGATCACAATTCCATCATAAGGTTTAATTGACGATACAACTATAGATGTTTTTACGGTCAATTTAATAAAATTAAGCATCTTTTCTTTTTCATCATCATTCATATTTATTTAATAAGACTGCATAAGTCAGGTTTTCAGCCCTATCAGGTCCTTTTTGAATACAGACCACTATTTCACATATGAAATTATTGTTTCATAGATCCGACTGGAAATTCTTTATACTGGCTTTACACCACAAAACTTTATTGGTATAGATACGCTTTCCTCTGTCTCATCGCACTGAGGATTATTATTATTATTATCGGTTATTTGTAGAGCACCAACAGATTCCGCAGCGCTATAAACAAAGGGGAGTACAACAAAACAATTATAGGGTAGAGGGCCCTGCCAAGAGTTGCACTGTTGTAGTCAGCTCTTAAGAAGGTGATCTACAAACAGCTGGACTTTTAGGCTTACATGCTAAGAGGGTTCAGGGGATTGCAGTGGAGGAGAGGAACTGGTATTAGGAAAGGTTAGCGTAGGTTGTATGCGTCCCTGAACAGTAGAGTCTTTAGGGAGCACTTGAAGTTTTAAAACTAGAAGAGAGTCTTGTGGAGTGAGGCAGAGAGTTCCACAAGATGGGAGCCAGTCTGGAGAAGTCCTGTAAACGGGAGTGTGATGAGGTGACGAGAGAGGAGGAGAGTAGGAGGTCATGAGCAGAGTGAAGGGGACGGGAGGGAGAGTATCTGGAGACAAGGTCTCAGATGTAGGGGGGAGCAGTGCAGTTGAGGGCTTTGTATGTAAGAGTGAGAGTTTTGTGTTTGATCCTAGAGGCAAGAGGAAGCCAGTGAAGGGATTGGCAGAGAGGCGCAGCAGATGAAGAGCGACGTGTAAGGAAGATGAGTCTGGCAGAGGCATTCATAATGGATTGTAAAGGAGCTAGGCGGCAGGTGGGGAGACCAGAGAGGACAGAGTTGCAGTAATCAAGGTGGGAAAGAATGAGAGAGTGGATTAAAATCTTAGTTGTGTCTTGTGTAAGGAAGTGTCTAATTTTAGAGATGTTTTTAAGGTGGAAGCGGCAGGCTGTAGCCAAGGACTGAATGTGAGGAGTGAAGGAAAGATCTGAGTCAAACGTGACCCTGAGACATCGGGCATGCAGGGTAGGGGTAATGATGGAGTTGTCGACAGTTATAGAGATATTGGCGTGGAGATTTTGGAAGAAAGGGGGAAAATGAGGAGCTCAGTTTTGGAGAGATTTAGCTTGAGGTAGTGAGAGGACATCCAGGAAGAGATGTGAGAAAGACAGTTAGTGACACGGGTTAGCAAGGAAGGAGATAGTTCTGGTGCAGAGAAGTAGATTTGGGTGTCATCGGCATACAAATGATATTGGAAACCATGGGACTTAATTAGGGAACCTAGTGATGACGTATAGATAGAGAAGAGAAGGGGACCGAGGACAGAGCCTTGCGGTACTCCGACAGAAAGTGGTGATGGGGCAGAGGAGGCCCCAGAGAAGGCTACACTGAAGGTACGGTTTGACAGGTAGGAAGAGAGCCATGAAAGGGCTGTGTCACAGATGCCGAAGGATTGGAGGGTTTGGAGCAAAAGAGGGTGG
Source organism: Bombina bombina (assembly GCF_027579735.1). Taxonomy (NCBI): domain Eukaryota; kingdom Metazoa; phylum Chordata; class Amphibia; order Anura; family Bombinatoridae; genus Bombina; species Bombina bombina. The sequence goes on from NC_069502.1 coordinate 29,684,241, forward strand.
TCGACAGTGTCAAAGGCTGCGGACAGATCAAGGAGGATAAGCATAGAGAAGTGGCCTTTTGATTTAGCTGTAAGTAGGTCGTTGGTGACCTTAACAATAGCTGTCTCTGTGGAGTGATAGGGATGAAATCCAGATTGCAGCGGGTCAAGAAGGGAGTTTAACATAAGGAAATGGGATAGGCGTGCATATACTAGTTTTTCGAGAAGCTTTGAAGCAAGAGGGAGGAGGGAAATAGGGCGGTAGTTGGATGGGGAGGTAGGATCAAGGGAAGGTTTTTTGAGGATAGATGTGACCAGCGCATGTTTCATCGATGAGGGAAATGTACCAGTGCTGAGGGAGAGGTTGAAAATGTGTGTTAGTATAGGGGTAAGGGTAGCAGAGAGAGAGGGGAGCAGCTGTGAGGGGATAGGGTCAAGGGGACAGGTAGTGAGGTGAGAGTGCAGTATAAGTGCCGAAACTTCTTCCTCAGTAACAGGGGAGAATGAACTAAGTTTCAGGTTATGAGGGTTGTGGTTGAGTGAGAGTATTTGAGGGGGGGAGAAAATGGAATTGTGTTGAGAGCTGATTTCATGTCTGATGGAGTCAATTTTGTTAATGAAGTGACTGGCAAAGTCTTGAGCTGACAGAGAAGTTGTATTAGGAAGTGGTGGAGGGCGGAGGAGAGTATTGAAAGTGGAGAACAGACGTTTTGGGTTTGAAGAAAGATTAGAGATAAGAGTAGAGAAGTAGTGTTACTTGTGGAGATTAAGGGCAGAGAAGTAGGAGTTCAAGATGAATTTGTAATGAAGAAAATCAGCTGGGCAATAGCTGCTTAAACTAACTTAACATAATGGCAGACATAAAATTGATAAAATATGCAATGAGCTAGAGGTATGCAAATTATGACTAGCACAGCCTGTAATTACAGAGTCATGGTAGTATATACATGTAAAATAAAAACAAAACAAAAGGAATTACCACTAAATATACAAACACATACAATAAAACAACTTGGTAGGTAAAATATAATGAGGCTGTTTTCCAGAAGGCTACCTGTAGTAAGTTAGAGGGCAGTTGTTGCAGCAGAGTGGAAAAGTCTGTGTATTTTCTCTGAGTTTGGGAGAGGATGTGTTGGAAATCAAACTGTAGTAAGAGGTAGAGTCACCTTTTACATGATGACGTTTGACACATTATATTTTTTAATATATGAACTGTGGCAAACCTAGCCACTTCTGGACTATAACGTAAGAAAAGTTGTCTGTGACAGACCCTTCGGTCAGGACTGAAAGTGTTAACTTTATTTTCTAACCACAAGTGGCTGGCTCCAGCTACAATCTAATTAATGCTTAGCATTCTATTGTTTGATCACCCCCAGAGAGAAACGCCTAAGTGATAAGGAGAGTCAAGAGTGTCCTGTGGTTGAAGTGTTTAAGTAATATAATCCTATTGTATCATGTCAAGGGCGCTTCTCCCTTTTATCTAATGTACAACATTCTTTCAACCCCCATCTGGGGGGGGGGGGTCAAAAACCTGTATAAATCTGTATGCTGCCTTCAAATAAAGTGTTATTCTGTTTAAAACCTGAAAACTGGCTGGGTTGTGAACTGCTGATTCCCTATGCAGGACATTGTTCCCTGGTGTTAACCCTTGGTATCCGGTTGGTACCGTTACAATTGGTGGCAAGCGACGGAATGAACCTTATCGCCCAGAAGAGCAACTACACAAGCCAGTAACCTCAGGAAGAGGGGGATTACTACAATACTGACTAAGATGGAAGGAGTACCAGGGACCGAAGTGAATGGAGATGGATTATTCTAAGCTAAAGAGACAAACGTAAAAGGAACTGCTAGAAGCCAGGGGAAAGATAGGCAGCAGCAAACCCAAGGCTATATTAATTGCTGAGCTGATGGAGGGAGACAGAGCTCGCAGCGCTACGCCTCCAACAGCCATGGAGGAGACCCTATACCAGAGGGAAATGAGGACCAGGCTGGAATTTTTACCCCAACCTGTACCACGGGATATGCTATCCGTGGTAATGGCAGATGTGCAGGAGTACGTGATGGCACACAGTCCGCGGAATGCATCCTCCCGAGCAGAATCCATTTTGGACGCACTCAGCAACCCAGTAAGACCCAAAATCCCATACCATGCATTTAAAATGTTTTGTGAGGAGAAGGATGAGATTGATGGGTATTTACAGGATTTTGAGAGACTGTGCGAGTTACATGATTTGGAGCAGTCCGTATGGGTGCCGGTGCTAGCAGGCAAGCTAGCCGGTAGGGCAGCGGAAGCGTATCGCGCTGTACCCAGGGAGGACAGCAAGGATTACGCTAAAGTGAAGAGAGCGATCTTGGAAAGATATGCCATTACCTCAGAGGCATACCGGCGCAAGTTTAGAGGCCTGCGCAAGCCAGAAAGAGATTCCCATGCAGAGTGGGCCCACAAGCTGGATCAAGCATCTCAGGGGTGGATACAGGCCAGCCAAGCTACCACCATGGAAGAATTGCGACAACTGATGCTGTTGGAGCAATTCTTTAACGGCTTGTCCCCAGAAGCCCAAGAATGGGTGAGAGATCGAAAACCCCTCACCTTAACCAAAGCAGCCAGATTAGCAGACCAGCATTTTGATGCCAGGAGGCACCATGGACTACAGCCTAACAACGGACGGGCTAATATACAATGCCACACCTGCAAGCAGTGGGGACATATGGCACGTGAGTGCACCCAAAATCGGAGCAGACAAGCTTGGAACCAGGTCAGACAGAACCTGGCCCCAAGGGCGGCTGCTCACCATTACCAAACGGAGCCAGTCGCTCATGAGGTGTTGAGCACCCAAGCCGAGGAACCCCTGGGAATTCTGCATGAGGTGATGTCGGTCCAGGGACTTCGGGATTCGGGAGCTACTTTAACCCTGATAGCTCCCCATTTGGTGCCGGATACAGCACCCACTGGCGGATCCGTGGCAGTACGAGGGGCAGGGGGAGCAGTATACCGATTGCCCACTGCTAGAGTGGAGTACAGACCCCCAGTCACCCCAGCAGCTGCCAGTTACCAACCCCCGGCGCACCGCTATACCACACGGCCTCCGGCCACGAACTACCCTCAGAGAGCCCGGTTCAATTCGCGGGGCTACTCACAACCTATTCGGTGCTTTGGATGTAAGCAACTAGGGCACAAAAGACCAGAGTGTCCCCTAAATGCAGCGAATCAAGCACAGTCCTGGAGAAGACCCGCTGGCGGAATCCCACATAATCCTCAGCCTGTGGCCCGCTACGTAGAGGCGCCAGAATGCTGGGGCAGCCTACATGAAGCAGACCCCGTGCAAGCTGCCCACCGGAATAACCGGCAACGGGTTAAAGTGAATGGGAAGGAGGTCAGTTGTCTACGGGATACTGGTGCTACCATGACCTTGCTTCAAGAGAACTTGGTGCCTGAGAAACAGCACACTGGAGACACTGTGGCTGTGAGGGTAGCAGGGGGCACTGTGTTCCGCCTACCTGTTGCCAGGGTACATTTGGATTGGGGAGTGGGCGCTAGACTTGTGAATGTGGGGGTCAAGAAGGACTTACCTGCTGATGTTCTCCTTGGAAATGACTTGGCCCCCCTTGTTTCTGCCTATGCTCCCATGGATCCCGCTAATGTTAACCCTGTGACTACCCAAGCCCAGTCCCTCCGGGAAGAGACGCTTCCATGTTTGGGGTGGGGGCAGTACTGAGCCAAGTTGGAGCAGATGGCGGAGAACACCCCGTAGCTTACTTGAGCTGAAAGTTGTTGCCCCGGACATCCCCAAGCCGATCCGTTGGGATCAGACTGTGTATGCCGGCTTGGTTCTGGGGGAGCATTGTGGCAAACCTAGCCACTTCTGGACTATAACGTAAGAAAGGTTGTCTGTGACAGACCCTTCGGTCAGGACTGAAAGTGTTAACTTTATTTTCTAACCACAAGTGGCTGGCTCCAGCTACAATCTAATTAATGCTTAGCATTCTATTGTTTGATCACCCCCAGAGAGAAACGCCTAAGTGATAAGGAGAGTCAAGAGTGTCCTGTGGTTGAAGTGTTTAAGTAATATAATCCTATTGTATCATGTCAAGGGCGCTTCTCCCTTTTATCTAATGTACAACATTCTTTCAACCCCCATCTGGGGGGGGGGGGTCAAAAACCTGTATAAATCTGTATGCTGCCTTCAAATAAAGTGTTATTCTGTTTAAAACCTGAAAACTGGCTGGGTTGTGAACTGCTGATTCCCTATGCAGGACATTGTTCCCTGGTGTTAACCCTTGGTATCCGGTTGGTACCGTTACATGAACATATTTGTTTCTTTTACCATTTCAAAAGCCTGAGATGACTCAGATTATATTCTCACTATCACACATTCCCACTTATTTGGTTTTATATACACTCACAATTTATTTAATTTTTTAGGCAAATATTTGGATCATGTTTGAAGAAGCAATATACATTTTATGTGTACGCATACACAAAAATGCATGTTTTTATAAAAAAGCGGCTAGATTACGAGTTTTACGCTAAGAGGGGTACGCTACTAACTTGCACGTTATTGTCACCGCTCACTTTCCTAAAGCGCTGGTATTACAGGTTTTTATAAACCCGGCGTTAAAAGGCAAGAAGTGAGCGGTGAGCTGGTTATATGCTTGCGCACAATTTCCCCATAGACATCAATGGGGAGAGCCGGCTGAGAAAAAGTCTAACACCTGCAAAAAAGCAGCGTAAAGCTCAGTAACGCAGCCCCATTGATACCTATAGGGAAACTAAAGTTATGTTTACACCTAAACACCCCTAATCTTACACTTATTAACCCCTAATCTGCCGCCCCCGACATCGCCGACACCGACATTATACTTATTATCCCCTAATCTGCCGCTCCGGACATCGCCGACACTGACATTATACTTATTAACCCCTGATCTGCCGCTCCAGACATCGCTGCCACCTACATTATACTTATGAACCCCTAATCTGCCGCCCCCAATGTCGCCGCCACTATAATAAACATATTAACCCCTAAACCGCTGTACTCCCACATCCAAAACACTAGTTAAATCTTATTAACCCCTAATCTGCCACCCCTAACATCACCGCCACCTACCTACATTTATTAACCCCTAATCTGCTGCCCCCAATGTCGCCGCCACTATATTATATTTATTAAACCCTAAACCTAAGTCTAACCCTAACCCTAAAACACCCCCTAACTTAAATATAATTAAAATAAATATAAATAAAACCTACAATTATTACCTAAATTATTCCTATTTAAAACTAAATACTTACCTGTAAAATAAACCATAAGCTAGCTACAATATAACTAATAGTTACATTGTATCTAGCTTAGGTTTTATTTTTATTTTACAGGCAAGTTTGTATTTATTTTAACTAGGTACAATAGTTATTAAATAGTTATTAACTATTTACTAACTACCTAGCTAAAATAAATACAAATTTACCTGTAAAATAAAACCTATCCTAAGTTACACTAACACCTAACACTACACTACAATTAAATAAATTACCTAAATTAAATGCAATTAACTAAATTAAATACAATTAGCTAAATTACAAAAAAAAAAAAAAACACTAAATTACAGAAAATAAAAAACAAATTACAAGATCTTTAAACTAATTACACCTAATCTAATAGCCCTATCAAAAAGCCCCCCAAAATAAAAAAAAACTCCTAGCCTAAACTAAAATACCAATAGCCCTTAAAAGGGCCATTTACAGGGCATTGCCCCAAAGAAATCAGCTCTTTTACCTGAAAAAAAAAATACAAACAACCCCCAAACAGTAAGACCCACCACCCACAAAACCAACCCCCCAAATAAAACCCTAACTAAAAAAACCTAAGCTCCCCATTGCCCTGAAAAGGGCATTTGGATGGGCATTGCCCTTAAAAGGGCATTTAGCTCTATTGCAGCCCAAAGTCCTAACCTAAAAATAAAACCCAATCAATAAACCCTTAAAAAAAACCTAACACTAACCCTTGAAGATCCACATACAGTTTTGAAGATCCGACATCCATCCTCAACGAAGCCGGGAGAAGTCCTCATCGAAGCGGCAAGAAGTCCTCAACGAAGCTGGGAGAAGTCTTCATCCAAGCCAGGGGAAGTGGTCCTCCAGATGGGCAGAAGTCTTCATCCATCCGGAGCGGGTCCATCTTCAAAACATCCGGCGTGGAGCATCCTCTTCCAACACCGACTACCCGACGAATGAAGGTACCTTTAAGTGACGTCATCCAAGATGGCGTCCCTTAGATTCCGATTGGCTGATAGAATTCTATCAGCCAATCGGAATTAAGGTTGAAAAAATCCTATTGGCTGATGCAATCAGCCAATAGGATTGAGCTTGCATTCTATTGGCTGTTCCAATCAGCCAATAGAATGCGAGCTCAATCCTATTGGCTGATTGGATCAGCCAATAGGATTGAAGTTCAATCCTATTGGCTGATTGCATCAGCCAATAGGAGTTTTTCAACCTTAATTCCGATTGGCTGATAGAATTCTATCAGCCAATCAGAATCTATGGGACGCCATCTTGGATGACATCATTTAAAGGAACCTTCATTCCAGAAGAAGCCGTCGATTGAAGAGGATGTTCCGCGCTGGATATCTTGAAGATGGAGCCGCTCCGCTTCGGAAGGATGATGATAGAAGATTCCGTCTGGGTGAAGACTTCTGCCCGTCTGGAGGACGACTTCTGCCCGTCTGGAGGACCACTTCTGCCGGCTTCATTGAGGACATCTTGCCGCTTGGATGAAGACTTCTCCCGGCTTCGTTGAGGATGGATGTCGGCTCTTCAAAACTGTAAGTGGATCTTCGGGGGTTACTGTTAGGATTTTTTAAGGGTGTATTGGGTGGGTTTTATTTTTAGTTTAGGGGTTTGGGCTGCAATAGAGCTAACAGGTAAGAGAGCTGATATCTTTGGGGCAATGTCCCACAAAAGGCCCTTTTAAGGGCTATTGGTAGTTTAGTTTAGGCTAGGGTTTTTTTTTTTTTATTTTGGCTGGGCTTTTTTATTTTGATAGGGCTATTAGATTAGGTGTAATTAGTTTAAAGATCTTGTAATTTGTTTTTTATTTTCTGTAATTTAGTGGGGGTTTTTTTGTAATTTAGCTAATTTTATTGAATTTAGTTAATTGTATTTAATTTAGGGAATTTATTTAATTGTAGGGTTAAGTTAGGTGTTAAGACAGGTTAGGTTTTATTTTACAGGTCAATTTGTATTAATTTTAGCTAGGTAGCTATTAAATAGTTAATAACTATTTAGTAACTATTCTACCTAGTTAAAATAAATACAAACTTGCCTGTAAAATAAAAATAAACCCTAAGATAGATACAATGTAACTATTAGTTATATTGTAGCTAGCTTAGGGTTTATTTTACAGGTAAGTATTTAGTTTTAAATAGGAATTATTTAGGTAATGATAGTAAGTTTTATTTAGATTTATTTTAATTATATTTAAGTTAGGGGGTGTTAGGGTTAGACTTAGATTTAGAGGTTAATAAATTTAATATAGCGGCAGCGACGTTGGGGGTGGCAGATTAGGGGTTAATAAATGTAGTTAGGTGGCGGCGATGTTAGGGACGGCAGATTAGGGGTTAATAATATTTAACTAATGTTTGCGAGACGGGAGTAAGGCCGTTTAGGGGTTAATATGTTTATTCTAGTGGCGGCAATGTTAGGAGCGGTAGATTAGGGGTTAATAATTTTATTTTAGTGTTATCGATGCAGGAGGGCCTCGGTTTAGGGGTTAATAGGTACTTTATGGGTGTTAGTGTACTTTTTAGCACTTTAGTTATGTTTTATGCTATGGCTTTTTAGTGTAAAACTCATAACTACTGATTTTAAAATGCGTTACGAATCTTGACGGGATAGGGTGTACCGCTCACTTTTTGGCCTCCCAGGACAAGCTCGTAATACCGGCGCTATGGAAGTCCCATTGAAAATAGACTATACGCAAATTGCGTAAGTTGATTTGCAGTAAGGCCAAATTTAGTGTGCGGTGCCCCTAAATCTGCAAGACTCGTAATACCAGCGGTAGTAAAAAAGCAGCGTTATAAGGCTTAATGCTGCTTTTTTACTCATAATGCAAGACTCGTAATCTAGCCAAAGGTTTTTTATTCATTAAAAGATGACCGTAAATAGAAAAATATAAGTATACATTGTTTCTAATATGAGGCTCCACTAGTATGCTATCTAAATATTTGTAATTTGCACAAAAAAGTTTTTGTTTTTTTTAAGAATCGACCATTCTGATTAATTTGTAACTAACATTTAACACCTGTTACGGCTCCAGCCAAAGTAATTTTCCTTTCCTAAGACACAGTTCACATTCTTATTTCCATTGGTTCTTCTTTGTGTGACAACTTCCGTTTTTATTTTGTTACAAGTGTATATAATGTTACTAATTACAATGCTTTGTATTTGTTTTTTATACTGCCAGAAGAAACGACCAGTGTGTTTTGGTCGAGAAATGCTTTGCTGTAAAAAATAAAGCGTTTTCTTACCTTTTAAATATCGGAAGTTGTCCTCTTGTTTTTATCCTTCCTCTAACCCCACAAGTGGGTATTGAAAGTGTCTTAAGTTTTGCCGGAACTTGGATTCCAGTTGAGAACTGCGCCGGGGACACCCTGATCAGTGTACTAGCCACTGTAGAGTGCTAGCCTGCCCATTAGCACCGGTCATAGTACGGTGCAACTCGATCTGGTAAGCATATTTACCACCAACATCCACCAACCCATATGGAACATATTACACTATGAGTTGCCCTCTTTTTGTTTTCTCATCAGGATATATATATATATCATACTTTACCATCTGCACAATGAGCACCAGCAGTCTGTGAGAGTACATGGTGTATGTAAGTATGCTCAGGAAGTGACATGAACAGTAACAATCACTAAAACATGGATGTCACTAGAAGCATATTAGTAACCAGATATCAATGCTTCATGTATCTCAGAAGAGAAAAGAGAGAGAGAGAGAGAGAGAGAGAGAGAGAGAGAGAGAGAGAGAGAGAGAGAGAGAGAGAGAGAGAGAGAGAGAGAGAGAGAGAGAATATGATAGAAACCTTCACTGACATGAAGAGGTCTAATAAAGATTAGGCTGGAGTGTTTTCACAGAGAATCACCAGAACAAGAGGTCATGATGTACATAAGCTGGTACAGGAGATATTTGAGGAAGTACTTCTTCACATAAAGAGTAGTTGATTCATGGAATAGACTTATAATATCTGAATGCCTGAGATACACATAAGACTAGCCCTGAAAATGAGTTAAACACATAGTTGAAATCAGCTTTAGAGAAGCAATGCACTACTGGGAGCTAGCTAAACATATCAGATGAGCTTATGACAAGAGGCATATGTATGTACTTCCATAGTCCCAGTCATGCATTGCTGCTCCTGAGCTTACCTAGGAATGCTTTTCAACAAAAGCTACAAAGAGAATGAGGCAAATTGTATAATAGAAGTAATGTGACAATGAAATGTTCTTTCTGATCCATGAAGGTTTCATTGTGACCTCCTGTCCCTTTAATCACATTGCAGTGACTCAATGGATCTTCTGTCAAAATCTATGTCTCTATGTGTAGCACCAACCTGACAGTGTAACAAAATAATATCAGAAGCTATCTGACTATACAATGCAGGTTTAGGGGATTAGATTCTACAGTTGTCACATGTGCAGGTTGTATAGGTGACCCATCTCATGACTTGTACCAGGTGACATCAGTGCTACAGTAAAGTTGTGTTATCTCTGGTAAATAACACTTTAGCCACTAATGTCAGTTCATACATCTGTACAAATGTATTATTTTGACTAATTGTATAATTAACATGTTTAAACTCTGTGACAATCATTAATGAACATTTTCAAGGATAAACATATTTTATTTGTGAACAAAAACATGATTTCTTTTTAAATTTTAAATAAAATAAATGGTATTATTATCCTGTTAACTGAACACGTGCAATAACAGCCGAGCAAAGAGTCAAAAAATGCCAATGAGAACAGACAAAAACTGTAACGCTTTGAAAGGGGCTTTTGCTTGCTGTGAATTGAGAAAGACAGACAGGGAGAAAGACAGACAGAGAGAAAGACAGACAAATAGAAAGAGAGGAAGACTGACAGACAGAGCGAAAGACAGACAGAGAGAATGAGACAGACAGAGCGAAAGACAGACAGAAAGATAGACAGAGAAAGACAGACAGAGAGAAAGAGAGAAAGACAGAGAGAAAGACAGACACACAGAGAACAGAGAGAAAGGAAGACAGATTGAGAGAAAGACAAACAGACAACAATGAGAAAGACAGACAGGCGGCAGAGAGAAAGACAGACAGACGACAGAGAGAAAGACAGACAGAAAGAAAGAAAGAAAGAAAGAGAGAGAGAGAGAGAAAGAAAGAAAGAGAGAGAGAGAGAGAAAGAAAGAAAGAAAGAAAGAAAGAATAAAAGAAAGAGAGAGAGAGAGAGAGATGGAGAATGAGAAAAAGAGGTATAAAAGAGAGAATGAGAGAGAGAGAGAGAGAGAGAGAGAGAGAGAGAGAGAGAGAGAAAGAAAGAGAAAAAGAGAGAAAGAGAGAGAATGAGAGAGAGAGAAAGAGAGAGAGAAAAAATGAGAGAGAATGAGAGAGAAATAGAGAGAGAGAGAGAGAATGAGTGAGAGAGAGAGAAAGAAAATGAGAGAGAGAGAATGAGAAAGAGAGGGGTAGTTATCAAGCCGTCTACTTTTCCTGCCTTCGCCGGTCCAATACGCCCGCCTAAGCTCGTCTAACATCGCCGCCGCGGACCTGAATACATTTGCCTAAGTTATCAAAAAAAGCTGTCAAAAAGCCTTGCACCAAGTACAGGGCGATGAGCAGCGGATTGTGATAGTTATCACTCATCCTACTCGCTGCTCTTCGGCTTTTTGACAGCTTTATTGACAAGCTGTCACTAAGCACCCACACTAAACTACACTGTTCTACCCCCTATACTGGCGCCCCCGGAGCCCCCCGCAACTAAATAAAGTTACTAACCCATAAACCACCGCTCCTAGACCCCGCCGCAACTCTTAAAAATGTATTAACCCCTAAACTGCCGCTCCCGGACCCCGCCGCCACCTACATTATACCTATTAACCCCTATCCTGCCCCCCTATAACACCGCCACCTATAATAAATTTCTTAACCCCTATCCTGCGGATCCCGGACCTTGCCGCGACTAAATAAATAGTTTAACCCCTAAACTGCCGCTCCTGGACCCCGCCGCAACCTATCTTAAACTTATTAACCCCTAATCTGCCCCCCCTACACCGTTGCCACCTATAATAAGTTTATTAACCCCTATCTTGCCCCCCCTACACCGCCACCACTGTAATAAAATTATTAACCCCTATCCTGCCCCCCCTACACCGCCGCAACTCTAATAAAATTATTAACCCCTAAACCTAAGTCTAACACTAACCCTAAAACCCCCCTAACTTAAATATTAATTAAATAAATCTAAATAATATTTCTCTTATTAACTAAATTAATCCTATTTAAAACTAAATACTTACCTTTAAAATAAACCCTAATATAGCTACAATATAAATAATAATTATATTTTAGCTATCTTAGGATTTATTTTTATTTTACAGGCAACTTTCAATTTATTTTAACTAGGTACAATAGCTATTAAATAGTTATTAACTATTTAATAGCTACATAGCTAAAATAAAGAGAAATTTACCTGTAAAATAAAAACTAACCTAAGTTACAATTACACCTAACACTACACTATACTTTAATAAATTATTCCTATTTAAACTAAATACTTACCTGTAAAATAAACCCTAAGATAGCTACAATGTAATTAATAATTACATTGTAGCTATTTTAGGATTTATATTTATTTTACAGGTAACTTTGTATTTATTTTAGCTAGTTAGAATAGTTATTAAATAGTTATTAACTATTTAATAACTACCTAGCTAAAAGAAATACAAAATTACCTGTAAAATAAATCCTAACCTAAGTTACAATTAAACCTAACACTACACTATCATTAAATTAATTAGCTACAAATAACTACAATTAAATACAATTAAATAAACTAACTAAAGTACAAAAAATAAAAAAAGCTAAGTTACAAAAAATAAAAAAAATAAGTTACAAACATTTAAAAAATATTACAACAATTTTAAGCTACTTACACCTAATCTAAGCCCCCTAATAAAATAACAAAGCCCCCCAAAATAAAAAAAAATCCCTACCCTATTCTACATTAAAAAGTAAACAGCTCTTTTGCCTTACCAGCCCTTAAAAGCCTTTTGCGGGGCATGCCCCAAAGAATTCTGCTCGTTTGCCTGTAAAATAAAAATACAACACCCCCCCAACATTAAAACCCACCACCCACATACCCCTAATCTAACCCAAACCCCCTTAAATAAACCTAACACTACCCCCCTGAAGATCATCCTAACTTGAGCCGTGTTCAGCCAGCCGACCACCAATGGAACCGAAGAGGAGATCTGGAGCGGCAGAAGTCATCATCCAAGGGGCGCTGAAGAAGTCATCCATCCGATAGAAGTCTTCATCCAGGCGGCGTCTTCAATCTTCATCCATCCGGAGCGCAGCGGAGCCATCTTCAGAGGAGCCTACGCGGATCCATCCTCTTCTTCCCAACGACTAACGACGAATGACGGTACCTTTAAGTGACGTCATCCAAGATGGCGTCACTCGAATTCCGATTGGCTGATAGGATTCTATCAGCCAATCGGAATTAAGGTAGAAAAATCTGATTGGCTGACTGAATCAGCCAATCAGATTCAAGTTCAATCCGATTGGCTGAACCAATCAGGATGGATCCGCGTAGGCTCCTCTGAAGATGGCTCCGCTCCGCTCTGGATGGATGAAGATTGAAGACGCCGCCTGGATGAAGACTTCTATCGGATGGATGAGTTCTTCCGCGCCCCTTGGATGATGACTTCTGCCGCTCCGGATCTCCTCTTCGGTTCCATTGGTGGTCGGCTGGCTGAACACGGCTCAAGGTAGGATGATCTTCAGGGGGGTAGTGTTAGGTTTATTTAAGGGGGGTTTGGGTTAGATTAGGGGTATGTGGGTGGTGGGTTTTAATGTTGGGGGGGTGTTGTATTTTTATTTTACAGGCAAAAGAGCAGAATTCTTTGGGGCATGCCCCGCAAAAGGCCCTTTTAAGGGCTGGTAAGGCAAAAGAGCTGATTACTTTTTAATAATGTAGAATAGGGTAGGTATTTTTTTATTTTGGGGGGCTTTGTTATTTTATTAAGGGGCTTAGATTAGGTGTAAGTAGCTTAAAATTGTTGTAATATTTTTTAAATGTTTGTAACTTATTTTTTTTATTTTTTGTACTTTAGTTAGTTTATTTAATTGTATTTAATTGTAGTTATTTGTAGCTAATTAATTTAATTAATTTAATGATAGTGTAGTGTTAGGTTTAATTGTAACTTAGGTTAGGATTTATTTTACAGGCAATTTTGTATTTCTTTTAGCTAGGTAGTTATTAAATAGTTAATAACTATTTAATAACTATTCTAACTAGCTAAAATAAATACAAAGTTACCTGTAAAATAAATATAAATCCTAAAATAGCTAAAATGAAATTATTAATTACATTGTAGCTATCTTAGGGTTTATTTTACAGGTAAGTATTCAGTTTTAAATAGGAATAATTTATTAAAGTATAGTGTAGTGTTAGGTTTAATTGTAACTTAGGTTAGGATTTATTTTACAGGTAATTTTGTATTTCTTTTAGCTAGGTAGTTATTAAATAGTTAATAACTATTTAATAACTATTCTAACTAGCTAAAATAAATACAAAGTTACCTGTAAAATAAATATAAATCCTAAAATAGCTAAAATGAAATTATTAATTACATTGTAGCTATCTTAGGGTTTATTTTACAGGTAAGTATTCAGTTTTAAATAGGAATAATTTATTAAAGTATAGTGTAGTGTTAGGTGTAATTGTAACTTAGGTTAGTTTTTATTTTACAGGTAAATTTCTCTTTATTTTAGCTATGTAGCTATTAAATTGTTAATAACTATTTAATAGCTATTGTACCTAGTTAAAATAAATTGAAAGTTGCCTGTAAAATAAAAATAAATCCTAAGATAGCTAAAATATAATTATTATTTATATTGTAGCTATATTAGGGTTTATTTTAAAGGTAAGTATTTAGTTTTAAATAGGATTAATTTAGTTAATAAGAGAAATATTATTTAGATTTATTTAATTAATATTTAAGTTAGGGGGGTGTTAGGGTTAGTGTTAGACTTAGGTTTAGGGGTTAATAATTTTATTAGAGTTGCGGCGGTGTAGGGGGGGCAGGATAGGGGTTAATAATTTTATTACAGTGGCGGCGGTGTAGGGGGGGGCAGGATAGGTGTTAATACATTTATTATAGGTGGTGACGGTGTAGGGGGGGGCAGATTAGGGGTTAATAAGTTTAAGATAGGTTGCGACGGGGTCCGGGAGCGGCGGTTTAGGGGTTAATACATATATTATAGTAGCGGCGGGGACCAGGAGCGGCGGTTTAGGGGTTAATCAGTTTATTATAGTTGCGGCGGGGTCCAGGAGCGGCGGTTTAGGGGGTAATAACTTTATTTCATTGCGGCGGTGTAGGGGGGGCAGATTAGGGGTGTTTAGACTCGGGGTACATGTTAGGGTGTTAGGTGTAGACAGCTCCCATAGGAATCAATGGGATATCTGGCAGCAGCGAACATGAACTTTCGCTATGGTCAGACTCCCATTGATTCCTATGGGATCCGCCGCCTCCAGGGCGGCGGTTTGAAAACCAGCTACGCTGGGACGGAAAAGTGCCGAGCGTACCTGCTAGTTTTTTGATAACTAGCAAAAGTAGTCAGATTGTGCCGCACTTGTGTGCGGAACATCTGTAGTGATGTAAGAATCGATCTGTGTCGGACTGAGTCTGGCGGATCGAAGTTTACGTCACTAAATTCTACTTTTGCCGGTATCTAGGGCTTGATAACTAAGGCGAATCAGCCTCGCCTCAAATACGCAGCAGAATTCAAGCGTATTTGAGGTAGACGGCTTGATAACTAGGGGCCAGAGAGAGAGAAAGAGAGAGAGAATGAGAGTGAGAGAGAGAGAATGAGAAAGAATGAGAGAGAGACACAGAGAGAGAGAGAGAGAGAGAGAAAGAGAATGAGAAAGAGAGAGAGAGAATGAGAGAATGAGAGAGAAAATGAGAGCGAGAGAGAGAGAGAGGAAGAGAGAGAGAGAGAATAAGAGAAAGCGAGAGAGAGAGAGAGAGAGAGAGAGAGAGAGAGAGAGAGAGAGAGGACCCCTTTAGTTAGCTCGGTTTGTTAACATTGGATTACAAATCTGTAGAAGAGATCATGTACTGCTATAAGATAGTGCTACCAGTTGTGTTGTTCATTTGTCTGTATAGTTATATTGTCAAGCGTTTGCACACGTTCTGTTCACTGAGCTGAAAGACAAATCATATGATTTATTTTGTTCTTCAGAATTCTTTCAATCGCTTGTTAAAGGGTCTTCATATAACCCCATGTTACACCTACATCATCTCAGGAGGAGACAGGTAAGTGTCATTCAATAAAAAGAAAAGAACAGCTGTGTACGGTGTATATATAAATTCTTACAGAATGTAACAAAGCTCCCAGACATCCTGCAATACTTAGGGTTGTCACAGTTCAGGAGCTTTGCCTACTGTTCTGGTTTTTGGAGGACTATAAAGCCACAATTACAATGTATCCACTCTATCTACTGCTCTTCTGATTCACCCCTCATCTTTGCCCCATGACATGATGTGACTTCACCCCTGGTCTGCAGTAACCGCACCTCTGGATCTCCCTGACTAAGCTATAACCTCCACAACCTACATAGTCCAAATCAAATATGGGGATCTGAAACTTAAACTCTGTGCTCCCCATAAAAATGATAAACATTCATCTGTAAAATAAAAAGTTCATGTGAGGTAGTGCAGTCATGTGTCTATTTTTATTCACATGCACTGTGTTGGGAGAGTAGAACTTTTAAGTTTTAAATTCCCATTAAACTAAAAGCTGAAACCATAAATCCTCCTGCCTCTTGTGTGCAACAATGTAAGCTATGTGCGCTACTGAGTATATATGTATGCCCATGCATATGTGTGTGTGTTTTTGTATGATTCCTTAGCATGATTATAATATAGTATCAGTGCATGTGCTGTGGTAGAGTATTAAAGAACCTGGTATGACATGAACTTTTAGCAATTGTTTGTTCATTAGGTATAGACCCAGACTAAAGACCTGGTACGACATGAACTTGTTAGCAAATGTTTGTCCATAGTATCTATAGACCCAGACTAAAGAACCTGGTATGACATGAACTTGTTAACAATTGTTTGTCCATAGTAGGTATAGACCCAGACTAAAGAACCTGGTATGACATGAACTTGTTAGCAATTGTTTGTTCAGTAGGTATAGACCCAGACTAAAGAACATGGTATGACATGAACTTCTTAGCAATTGTTTGTTCAGTAGGTATAGACCCAGACAAAAGAACATGGTGTGACATGAACTTGTTAGCAATTGTTTGTTCAGTAGGTATAGACCCAGACTAAAGAACCTGGTATGACATGAACTTGTTAACAATTGCTTGTTCAGTAGGTATAGACCCAGACTAAAGAACCTGGTATGACATGAACTTGTTAGCAATTGTTTGTTCAGTAGGTATAGACCCAGACTAAAGAACATGGTATGACATGAACTTGTTAGCAATTGTTTGTTCAGTAGGTATAGACCCAAACTAAAGAACATGGTATGACATGAACTTGTTAGCAATTGTTTGTTCAGTAGATATAGACCCAGAGTAAAGAACATGGTATGACATGAACTTGTTAGCAATTGTTTGTACAGTAGGTATAGACCCAGACTAAAGAACCTGGTATGACATGAACTTGTTATCAATTGTTTGTTCAGTAGGTATAGACCCAGACTAAAGAACATGGTATGACATGAACTTGTTAGCAATTGTTTGTTCAGTAGGTATAGACCCAGACTAAAGAACATGGTATGACATGAACTTGTTAGCAATTGTTTGTACAGTAGGTATAGACCCAGACTAAAGAACCTGGTATGACATGAACTTGTTAGCAATTGTTTGTTCAGTAGGTATAGACCCAGATGAAAGAACCTGGTATGACATGAACTTGTTAGCAATTGTTTGTTCAGTAGGTATAGACCCAGACTAAAGAACCTGGTATGACATGAACTTGTTAACAATTGTTTGTTCAGTAGGTATAGACCCAGACTATAGACCTGGGGGCATTTTTTATCAAGCTCCGTCTAAAGACTGCTGCTCCATAACTTGTCCGCCTGCTCTGAGGCGGTGGACAGAAATCAAACAGATCGAATATGATCGGGTTGATTGACACCCCTTGCTAGTGGCCGATTGGCCGCAAATCTGCAGGGGGCGGCATTGCACCAGCAGTTCACAAGAACTGCTGGTGAAATGAAACATGCAGACAGCGTATGCTGTTGGCATTTATCGATGTGCTGCGGACATGATACGCTACATTGTATCATGTCTGCTCGCACATTAATAAATATACCCCCTGGTATGACCCAGACTAAAGACCTGGTACGACATGAACTTGTTAGCAAAAGTTTGTCCATAGTATCTATAGACCTAGACTAAAGAACCTGGTATGACATGAACTTGTTAACAATTGTTTGTCCATAGTAGGTATAGACCCAGACTAAAGAACATGGTATGACATGAACTTGTTAGCAATTGTTTGTTCAGTAGGTATAGCCCTAGACTAAAGAACATGGTATGACATGAACTTGTTAGCAATTGTTTGTTCAGTAGGTATAGACCCAGACTAAAGAACCTGGTATGACATGAACTTGTTTTTGTTTGTTCAGTAGGTATAGACCCAGACTAAAGAACCTGGTATGACATGAACTTGTTAGCAATTGTTTGTTCAGTAGGTATAGACCCAGACTAAAGAACATGGTATGACATGAACTTGTTAGCAATTGTTTGTTCAGTAGGTATAGACCCAAACTAAAGAACATGGTATGACATGAACTTGTTAGCAATTGTTTGTTCAGTAGGTATAGACCCAGACTAAAGAACCTGGTATGACATGAACTTGTTAGCAATTGTTTGTTCAGTAGGTATAGACCCAAACTAAAGAACATGGTATGACATGAACTTGTTAGCAATTGTTTGTTCAGTAGGTATAGACCCAGACTAAAGAACATGGTATGACATGAACTTGTTAGCAATTGTTTGTTCAGTAGGTATAGACCCAGACTAAAGAACCTGGTATGACAAGAACTTGTTAGCAATTGTTTGTTCAGTAGGTATAGACCCAGACTAAAGAACCTGGTATGACATGAACTTGTTAACAATTGTTTGTTCAGTAGGTATAGACCCAGACTATAGACCTGGGGGCATTTTTATCAAGCTCCGTCTAAAGACCGCTGCTCCATAACTTGTCCGCCTGCTCTGAGGCGGTGGACAGAAATCAGCCAGATCGAATATGATCGGGTTGATTGACACCCCCTGCTAGAGGCAGATTGGCCGCAAATCTGCAGGGGGCGGCATTGCACCAGCAGTTCACAAGAACTGCTGGTGAAATGAAAAATGCAGACAGTGTATGCTGTTGGCATTTATCGATGTGCTGCGGACATGATACGCTACATTGTATCATGTCTGCTCGCACATTAATAAATATACCCCCTGGTATGACATGAACTTGTTAGCAATTGTTTGTCTAGTAGGTATAGACCCAGACTAAAGACCTGGTATTACATGAACTTGTTAGCAATTGTTTGTCCATAGTAGGTATAGACCCAGACTAAAGATCTGGTACGACATGAACTTGTTAACAATTGTTTGTCCATAGTAGGTATAGACCCAGAGAAAATAACCTGGTATTACATGAACTTGTTAGCAATTGTTTGTCCATAGTAGGTATAGACCCAGACTAAAGATCTGGTACGACATGAACTTGTTAACAATTGTTTGTCCATAGTAGGTGTAGACCCAGAGAAAATAACCTGGTATTACATGAACTTGTTAGCAATTGTTTGTCCATAGTAGGTATAGACCCAGACTAAAGAACCTGGTACAACATGAATGTGTTGGCAACTGTCTGCCCAGTAGGTACATAACAAGAATATAATTGAGTGATGGACTCCGGCTACCCCGACTGGGTAGCTCTGCCAAAAGGGTCTTTGCTGTACCTGGAACCTGTAGCTGTAGAGCAGCAAAGTGATTATAGCAAGTAGCCCACCCTAATAACCAGACAAGACCAGTATTAAGGTTAAACACAAATAGACTTTATTGAGAAAAAACACACTGCTTTTATACACCATGGCCATCTTGATAAGATCCTTATCTGATCCCAAAATTCCTGCCATTCCCTCCCCTCCAGACAGGCCAGGCCTCCTTAGGAACAACAGTCACATAGGGAATCCATAATGGCTAGGCCTCCATTTCGTGTTGATCCTATGGGAGCAAGAGCTTTTCCCAGGTACAGTTGGAGAGCTCCAGGCCCCAAGGTGTCACAGTCCAAAAAGCGACATGATTCGTCGCTGGGGGCCAGAGTGGCAGCTGATCAAAGGTACACCAGGTCAGCCAGTGGTAGTAGGGGTAAAGGGGGGGAGTCAGAAACCCTGAGTTTCAAAGTAAGCTACCTTCTGGCAATCACCCCACTCCTTGGTCTTCATAGGAAGTACAAATCCCTAAAAGAACGGAGCTCTGGTTCAAAGGGCCTCTGGAGCGACACAGGTTGAAGTTCAGTGGGTATTCCTAGCGAGCCCAGCCATCGAGTAGTTCCACAAGCCCGGCTCTTCTTAAAGGGGCCAAGAGGCCAGAGATCAGCTCTTTCAGTGACAAAGTACAAGCAGTGTAGAAACAAGTGAAATGGGGTTCGGGCACAAAGTAATCCAATATTGAGGGAAGGTGGCCTTAGCAGCTTGGTGTCACTTGAAAGCTTGATTTCCAGAAAGAAAAAAGTAGCTTGGGACATCAGATAAAATATAATTTTTGCTCACTCTGTAGATCCCTTGTGACATCTCAGGAGGCTTATGAAGACCACCCACTGCTGGGAGCTGAAGAGCTGGAGAAGGTATTTATGTCTTCAAGCAGATCTGTCACTGATGTTATCTGTGTCTATAAATGATAATAATGTCAGACAACTCAGATTAGTGTGGGGGTGTAAACTTAACTGAGGAGGGGGGCTAATTTTACTTCTGGGTTGTGCTAATCAAAGTTGTCAGCCGTAGTGTGTGATACTAATGGGGGGGGGGTCATCCTTCTCATCTACCTATTCCCTTTTGCCTAAATATTTCACTCTCATTGTCCTGCTTTGGGGGGGGGGGGGCAGTATCTGGCAATTGAGAAATGGGAGGAATTCAGAAGTGACTGAGGTACCTTGCACACACCTAGAACCACCACTGCCCATATCCTTGTTGTTGTTTTTTTTTGTTGTTGTTGTTTTTTAGTTGAGCATATTGAGCAGCCAAACTACACCTCTTGTTCCACAAGTAATTAAATTCAATTATCATCCTACAGATGGGACTCTGCGTTCTCATATAGAATAAAATATTAACAATTCAGGGGATTAGATTGTTCTTGGATATTCACACCACAAGTTGTGAGAAATGTCAGCTATGCGCTTCACACAAGTTTTTCTATTTGTCTAATTAGTTACTCTAAGTTCCTTTGTTGATTTGTACTTATTGGTGGTACCATGATGTAATCATAACTGGTGAAGTGCAAGACTGGTGCTCTGTAATGAGTACTTGGGTATTTTCTTGGCTATTTATACTCACTAGAAACCAAACCAAGGCAGTGATGGTGGGAAATGATTAAGTAGCAAGAGGTTTTGTTCTGATTGCTGATTGGAGGTAATAAGCGTCTAACTGCAATAGCTTTCCCAAGATCTCATAGATGTTGTTGTAATTGGGCTATTTTGCTCTTCTCATTTATATTTACATTATTAAAAAAATAAAAAAAAATTCTACAAATAATAATTGTTTTGTCATAATTTCCCATAAAGCTAGAGGTTGTTTACTGTATTGTGACTAACCATATAGGTAAGTACATTTCTAATCTTGGGTGTCACATAAAGAATACCATGCTACCCCCCATTTTACTCCAGTCATATCTATAGGCAGTTATGGTTCAGGAAGTTTGTCAGAAGAATAATTAATTCTAATAATAATAATCACAGATCTGTTACGTATAATGATTGATAATACCAACATCTATATTACCTAAAGGGATCTACCAGCCTATACCAAAATGCATTAGCAAGAATGTTTACTGTAGAAGGAATAACTGTTTCAGTGAGAGCTAGGTCACATGGAGAATATCTAGATATGCTCTGTGCACCACCATTTTAAACAGTGTTGCCTTGTATTGCTTTGGAGATGATTCAGTTTACATGAAACAAGGCACCAGCAGCCCTCTAAGCTGAAGTGCGGTTTAAAATACTGGTGCACTGAGGATATCTAGATATGCTCCACATGCACAGTAAACATTTTTTGCTACCAAAAGTATAAAAATGTGTCTATTCAAAAATGAAGTTTGCTGATGTATGTTCTAGTTTTGATTTAAATGTCCCTTTAAATATCACATGAGACGTTCTGCCTGCTCCTTAATGCAAATAGTGGTACAGAAATCTTGTCAGTGCATAAAGTGTGCAGTAATGATCACAAGTCTATGTTCAACCCCTCAATGCAATGGGAGACGTTTAATTTAAGCGACTGACTGGTGGCTTTCTATAAGTTTAGCTACTGTATAATTTATATTCTAATCATTACAGTCTATACCATTTTCATAGATGAATCAATTAATTACCGTTTCTAGATACACTAGGCCCTGCAATGCTTTGTGTCGTGATTTGTCAGTGAAGCGTTCCTTTAGTAATAGTAAATCCAGTAACTGCTGGAGTGAGGGATCTATCTAGGGTTTCCACCTTGTCTGGAAACAAATTACTGGCCATACTCATTAGCATAAATTAGCATAAATTATTATACCACATAAATCAGGAACTAAATCTGCTAGGAATGACTTTAAATATTATTTTGACCAATAGACGTTTGACCATCTTTATTTCTGTATTTAATCTTTATCTTCAACTTTGAACTGAACCTTAAAAATACCGGTGGTCTTGATGAAAGAGGTTCCACCACTAACATGAGTATTTGCTCTCACTCAGGTGTGTGAAGGCAAGAAGAAGGTGGTGTTCATTGGAATTACTTGTGGTTTATCGGTGAGTATGACTCAGTTGAGTGGGGGGAGATTTCTCCTTCATTTCCAGCTACATACAAAGAGTTTTACCCACCAGTAATGGTCATTTAGTAACTTGGGGACATTTACTATTTCACAGGCCCCCTTCATTGCTGGACAGCTGGACTTCTGTATGAGGAACCTGGATGTATTTGTTCCAGTTCTGGTGGGATTTAACCCAGTCAGTATGGCTCGGTAGGTTGAGATATGTTAGTTTATCAGCAGCTACATATGAATGTTTTGTCCTATAGTGGCTTTTTCTGTCATTGTCACACTTAATTCCCTCTGCAGGAATGACACCATAGAAGGGTGGCACTCCACCTTCCGGCAGGTGGCCGAGCATATGCAGAACTTACAGGACACCCAGCGGGTGTTTATCCTAAATCCTGCAGTGGGAGTGAGTATCCTGAAGTAAATGATCACGCTATACACTTATTTGTTATCTATTACTGCAACAGAATACTTAGCAGTAGCAACATATAGTGTTATGTTTTAAATGTAATGTCACTTTAAATTCACTTGTTTCAATAATATTTTATCTGATCCTCTTAGAACCAAAAAAGCAAAAATGATCTATTCTTATTCAATAGGGGAAGAAAGTTTTGTTCTACTCATATTGAATCTCTGTGTTTAACCCCTGCAAAGGGCTTAGGCACATAGATAAAGTCCCACTTTGGAGCCACAGAGGACTGCTTTCCCTAAATAGCCTGTGAGCAAATCAGAGGTGGCAGTCACCCAAATTTGCCAATCACTGTCTGTGTCTCGGTAGCTGAAATTATTCAGCTCATGGGTGGTACTTTACTTATGTGTTTAAATTAGATTAAAAAAAAATCTCTGTAAATAGCATACTTTATATCAAGGAGGTACCAGGGATTAATTAAAAAATAATCCATTCATCTCTGTCCAAACAATAATTGCACTTTTGTGTCTCATAACATTTTATAATACAATAAGCACACTGTCAGCCCGGCTAAAATGTGTAAAAAAAAACAGGGTTTGTTAGTCCCTGAAACAGGCACTTAAATGTGACAATATGATGCACTGAAGAGACAAATCTGTGCAGGGACTGAAGGACAAGATATGACTTTGTCTCTCCCTTGTCTCAGCCTGAAGCAATCAGCGGATCCTCAAGTATGAAGGGAGGAAGTGCAACCAAGATCCTGCTAGAGACCCTCTTCCTGGTAGCGCATAAAGCCGAGTCCAACGTGGAGGTGACAGAGAAGTGAGTAAGGTCACTGTGACAATTTACTGATCAGTGTAAAGGGTGGGACCCCAATGTGATGCTCATAATGAGATATTGTCAGTTCTGCAAGGGCGATGATTAGATACATTCCCAATCACTCCGGTAGTTCTATCAATAGCCATACATTTACACAGCAGACACTTTTTATACAGGTCCTTTGTGGTTAAACCTAAATAAATAAGTTTAACACTCTACATTATTTACTGTTTAACACTATTTTACTGTAATAAAAAGTCCTTAGTGGTTCAGTACAGGGCTGTAAACAATATTGTAACAGGTGTAGTGTTTGTCTTTCAGCGCTAAAAATGTGGACCTATGGCTCCTGTCTAGAGTGGGTCCCCAAATACCCACAATTGGAAAGATATACAGAATGTTAGTCAGAATGGAGCGCCAATAAAGGCAAGGTCCGATAAGGTTGAGTGTGGATAATATAACTCACGATATAATACTGAGATTCAGCTACAATTATGGTGATTGTATTGTATCAATATATATACATAGATTGAGACATATATGTTGCACAAGATTCTAAAAGGTACATAAAAGTATTTAATATTAAACATTAAAACATGAGTATCATTAAAACAAATGTAATTGACCTGAACAGCAAGAAATGTTATATAAAACCATATAAAACAGGAATACACGTGTATAGCTTGTTTGCTTAGAATTGATAGTGGTATGTCATAAAATGGGTTGTCAAAATGTGAACCTCATACTAAGATAAGCACTAGATGTTGGTGGTGCTAAATGATGTTAATGCAGAAACGCCAGCAGTATTATATATAGAGTTGTGGCACATATATATAATGTCTCATAAACAATAATAATACATAAACAGAAAAAATAATAATAAAAAATAATAATACTGACAATTAGCATAAAAGTGGTGATATCTAAGTATCACGTACAAAAAGTGAAAACTAAAAATTAGTGGCTGAGAATTCTCTTAATAAGTCCAAAAAATGTTAAACCATCCAATTTGTTGTAATCCACTGTGGTGATTCAAACAAAACCAAAAAAGTTCAAGAAATTCGAAAAATTCAAAAAATAATTAGTCCAAATATTCAAACCAAAGTGGTGATACACATGAGTCCAAAAAATTAAATCCACAAATTAAATCCAAAAGTTAAATCAACTAGTGTGTACACAAACTAGTGGGAGTGATCGCAAAAAAGTAATTAGCCTCTAAAACGATTCTGGATGTGAAAAAAGGGGATATACACAATGGTGTGTTAAAGTTGTAGTCCCAAGTGAAAGGATGAAAAAATAAAAAACATATATATATGAAAAATAAAAATGAGATTGAAAAAGGAATAAAAATAGCCAAAAATAGAAATAAGAATAATTCTGGGAAATCTTCAATACCTGTAGATGAAAAATAACAACATAGTATAATACTGTATTGTAATTTAAAAATCAAGGAAAATAGCTCACCATAACTTTGTCAACGCGTTTCGGCCCACAGTAGAGGCCTTTATCAAGACTATCTAAGATAACTAAGATAGTCTTGATAAAGGCCTCTACTGTAGGCCGAAACGCGTTGACAAAGTTATGGTGAGCTATTTTCCTTGATTTTTAAATTACAATACAGTATTATACTATGTTGTTATTTTTCATCTACAGGTATTGAAGATTTCCCAGAATTATTCTTATTTCTATTTTTGGCTATTTTTATTCCTTTTTCAATCTCATTTTTATTTTTCATATATATATGTTTTTTATTTTTTCATCCTTTCACTTGGGACTACAACTTTAACACACCATTGTGTATATCCCCTTTTTTCACATCCAGAATCGTTTTAGAGGCTAATGACTTTTTTGCGATCACTCCCACTAGTTTGTGTACACACTAGTTGATTTAACTTTTGGATTTAATTTGTGGATTTAATTTTTTGGACTCATGTGTATCACCACTTTGGTTTGAATATTTGGACTAATTATTTTTTGAATTTTTCGAATTTCTTGAACTTTTTTAATTTGTTTGAATCACCACAGTGGATCACAACAAATTGGATGGTTTAACATTTTTTGGACTTATTAAGAGAATTCTCAGCCACTAATTTTTAGTTTTCACTTTTTGTACGTGATACTTAGATATCACCACTTTTATGCTAATTGTCAGTATTATTATTTTTTATTATTATTTTTTCTGTTTATGTATTATTATTGTTTATGAGACATTATATATATGTGCCACAACTCTATATATAATACTGCTGGCGTTTCTGCATTAACATCATTTAGCACCACCAACATCTAGTGCTTATCTTAGTATGAGGTTCACATTTTGACAACCCATTTTATGACATACCACTATCAATTCTAAGCAAACAAGCTATACACGTGTATTCCTGTTTTATATCATTTTATATAACATTTCTTGCTGTTCAGGTCAATTACATTTGTTTTAATGATACCCATGTTTTAATGTTTAATATTAAATACTTTTATGTACCTTTTAGAATCTTGTGCAACATATATGTCTCCATCTATGTATATATATTGATACAATACAATCACCATAATTGTAGCTGAATCTCAGTATTATATCGTGAGTTATATTATCCACACTCAACCTTATCGGACCTTGCCTTTATTGGCGCTCCATTCTGACTAACATTCTGTAAACAATATTGTAGTGTTGTGATTGTAATTGGTGATTATCGTATCTTATTATTAGTAACTTATCGTGTAATAAGTGCTCTGGATGTGCAAAAAGCACAAAGAAATTAGTATTTATAAGTACAAATATATATAAAGCGTAATTGTTGTTTTAACGTAAATTGGACTGAACACTGGCGTTCCATGGGTGTATATGAAATTGGCATTATTATCAAACATTCCAGCCCTACAGATCTCTCTGTTTTTTTTTTAACAAAATTTTTATAAAAAATACTCAAAACACAGAAAAACCTATGTTTATGAAAATAACAGGGAATTTAAGGTACAGTGCACTGAAAACAGAGTAATATGATTTGTAATATTAAAGTTTAAACATACGCCGGCTTCTCTCTGTGCGCTTCATTCCCCAGTGTGAGCTTTTACATAACAGAGGGATCTAATTATTTCTATAGGAGATATCTTGCCACTCTATGTGAATTGTCTTCCTGCGCTAAAGGCCAGGTTATGTGGACCTAAAGCTAAAACATTTGAGGTGACACTGAATAGATGGAAATGATCACTCAGGACATAAAATATGTTAAATATAAGCTAATATTTATTATTGATAAGAGAGATGATTAAAATATATTCTTTGAAAAAAAATTTATTAAAAAATTGATTTATTAAAAAATTGATTTATTAAAAAATTGATTAAAAATTGAATTTAATTGAATTTGTATTAAAATGCTGCTATATTAATGTTTTTCAGCAAAAATAACAGAGGCAAAAAGATAAAAAGATAAGATATAGGTGAAGTGAGTGTACTGAGCAGAGGATATAGTTAGTATACACAGCACATATAATTAGTATGTTAGTATCGTTAGTGAGGTTAATATAACAATAGATGCGGTTAGTATACAGCAGGTGTAATGAGTGCAGTGGATTTGATTGAGGTTAAAGTGTAAACTATAATGGGTCAGCTAAAGGTGTATAGGCTAAAGGTGTGTGTGCTAAAATGGTATAATAAACTAAAAGTGTGTAAACTAAACAGCTATAAAATGATTATACCTAAATTCATGCAGTGGACAATTGTGCAAAAAAGCAAAAAAGCATGTTAATAGAGCTTAGCTAAAAGGTAAAGTTAATAGAGCTAGGTTAATATGGCTGAGTTATTATAACTAGAACAACATAAATAAAATTAAGTATAAAAAATTGCCATTTCAAACACGATTGTAATAGAACTGTAAAATGAATCAAAAGTTCTAAAAAAGTTCTTTTCTGTGCACAGATAAAGAGTGTTGGCATATGCAAAATGTTCGGCAAGTGAAATTTTTCAGTGCCGTCTCCTTTTTATGTTAAAAGTACCTTGTAAGATCAGACTTAAAGTCTTTTTAGTAATTCAATCCTATGGTAAACGCAAATGAAGTAATCCGAAGTTCAGGTAATACCAGGTTACCTTAAGCAGCTTTTTTTCAAGGAAGCATCTGTCAGGTTGTTAATATAGTACCTTATTTCTTTCCTTGTCCTTTATGGTAAAGCCAGGTTACCACTAGGAATTTCAAGCCGCATACAGGACTGTTGTTAATGTGGTGCTTCCGCGTCTGCAAGCAGAGTAGTTCTCGTCCGGTCTTTTTTTCCCTTGCTGATGGTAGTCTCTACCATCAGCAAGGAAAAAAAGACCGGACGAGAACTACTCTGCTTCCAGACGCGGAAGCACCACATTAACAACAGTCCTGTATGCGGCTTGAAATTCCTAGTGGTAACCTGGCTTTACCATAAAGGACAAGGAAAGAAATAAGGTACTATATTAACAACCTGACAGATGCTTCCTTGAAAAAAAGCTGCTTAAGGTAACCTGGTATTACCTGAACTTCGGATTACTTCATTTGCGTTTACCATAGGATTGAATTACTAAAAAGACTTTAAGTCTGATCTTACAAGGTACTTTTAACATAAAAAGGAGACGGCACTGAAAAATTTCACTTGCCGAACATTTTGCATATGCCAACACTCTTTATCTGTGCACAGAAAAGAACTTTTTTAGAACTTTTGATTCATTTTACAGTTCTATTACAATCGTGTTTGAAATGGCAATTTTTTATACTTAATTTTATTTATGTTGTTCTAGTTATAATAACTCAGCCATATTAACCTAGCTCTATTAACTTTACCTTTTAGCTAAGCTCTATTAACATGCTTTTTTGCACAATTGTCCACTACATGAATTTAGGTATAATCATTTTATAGCTGTTTAGTTTACAAACTTTTAGTTTATTATACCATTTTAGCACACACACCTTTAGCCTATACACCTTTAGCTGACCCATTATAGTTTACACTTTAACCTCAATCAAATCCACTGCACTCATTACACCTGCTGTATACTAACCACATCTGTTGTTATATTAACCTCACTAACGATACTAACATACTAATTATATGTGCTGTGTATACTAACTATATCCTCTGCTCAGTACACTCACCTCACCTATATCTTATCTTTTTATCTTTTTGCCTCTGTTATTTTTGCTGAAAAACATTAATATAGCAGCATTTTAATACAAATTCAATTAAATTCAATTTTTAAACAATTTTTTAATAAATCAATTTTTTAATAAATTTTTTTTCAAAGAATATATTTTAATCATCTCTCTTATCAATAATAAATATTAGCTTATATTTAACATATTTTATGTCCTGAGTGATCATTTCCATCTATTCAGTGTCACCTCAAATGTTTTAGCTTTAGGTCCACATAACCTGGCCTTTAGCGCAGGAAGACAATTCACATAGATTTTAAATTATCAATTTTATCTGGGGATTTTTTGATATCAACCTGTGTACTTTGAGGTGAACTGTTTCAGCGCTCTCTCGCTCCCTCAATATATTCCGATATCTTGCCACTCGCAGGAACAGCCCATGTTCTTTAATAATTGCACCAATATTGTCCCTGCAAGCCTTAACATGAGTTCTCACATTTTATATGGAGATCCTTTGATGATCGAGCGCATAGAATTGACCCGACCAGCTGTTTAGAGGTGTAAAAAGATGTTGCGCACAAGGGTTTGATCATCTTTTGTTACTTTATTGTTGCAGATGCTTGTTGGAAATCCTCAGGACGTATGAAAGGGCTCACAAAGTGACCTATGCACAGAGCAAGAAAATAGCAGCTTTGGTGAAACAGACAGCAACAAGGTACCAGTTAGGACTTTCACATAAGAAGCATTTTTAGTAATGCCCACTAGATGGCATCAAACCCATATTATTAGCTTTATCTTTACTAAAAGTTCCTGACTCTCAGTCTCAGTAATATCAGACGCTTCATGTGCTAAATTCATTTAAGCTCTCAGGATCTAGCAGACCTCACAGAGGAGACCCTCACTGAATGTATTAATCAGAGGGACACTGAAGCAATGTTTCTCTGCTTTATCTAAAAGAGAGCAACTTAAATGCAGCCTTCTGTCTGTAAGCATGAGTTGTGCACAAATATAAACTTCCTGCTAGTTTCAGCATGACTTTAATAAACAGATTTGTATATTATATTTAAACAGATATATTGTCATTTTATAAGCATGGGTTTAAGTGACACACCAGCACTGATGCAGGCACAAATATGACCAGGAGAATTGCCAGTCACATACACAACGTAATTGCAGGACACAGACATGACCAAACCAATTAAAATCAAAGCAAGGGCCCCCTTATATATAATCAAATTAATATCCACAAAATAGTTTTATTAGGCGATAATATATTCCCTAAATTGTATAATCACATAGTAAAAAATAAATTATATATATATATCTATATAAAACCTAATAAACCTCCTTGTAAGCGGCTGCAATCTTAAAAGCCAATGAAAAAGATTATGGGTCAGATTACAAGTGGAGCACTAAATGTCACTTTCATAAAAGCAATATGAGGGCTCCATTGTGTAACACCAGCTCTCTCTGATGTTCCCTGGTATTACAAGTTCAAAGCAATGCATTCGCATTTCACTCTTATGGGAGCCACGTTCTGATGCCGTTAGGGAACATGTTTAAATATAAATGTACAGTATATACACATAGTAACACATAAATATATATGTATATACACATAGTAACACATAAATATATATGTATATACACATAGTAACACATAAATATATATGTATATACACATACTAACACATAAATATATATGTATACACATAGTAACACATAAATATATATGTATATACACATACTAACACATAAATATATTTGTATATAAACATACTAACACATAAATATATATGTATATACACATAGTAACACATAAATATATATGTATATAAACATACTAACACATAAATATATATATGTATATACACATAGTAACACATAAATATATATGTATATACACATAGTAACACATAAATATATATGTATACACATAGTAACACATAAATATATATGTATATACACATACTAACACATAAATATATTTGTATATAAACATACTAACACATAAATATATATGTATATACACATACTAACACATAAATATATATGTATATACACATAGTAACACATAAATATATATGTATATACACATAGTAACACATAAATATATATGTATATACACATAGTAAAACATAAATATATATGTATATACACATAGTAACACATAAATATATATGTATATACACATAGTAACACATAAATATATATGTATATACACATAGTAACACATAAATATATATGTATATACACATAGTAACACATAAATATATATGTATATACACATAGTAACACATAAATATATATGTATATACACATAGTAACACATAAATATATATGTATATACACATAGTAACACATAAATATATATGTATATACACATAGTAAAACATAAATATATATGTATATACACATAGTAACACATAAATATATATGTATATACACATAGTAACACATAAATATATATGTATATGCACATAGTAACACATAAATATATATGTATATACACATACAAACACATAAATATATATGTATATACACACAGTAACACATAAATATATATGTATATACACATACTAACACATAAATATATATGTATATACACACAGTAACACATAAATATATATGTATATACACATACTAACACATAAATATATATGTATATACACATACTAACCCATAAATATATATGTATATACACATACTAACACATAAATATATATGTATATACACATATTAACACATAAATATATATGGATATACACATAGTAACACATAAATATATATGTATATACACATAGTAACACATAAATATATATGTATATACACATACTAACACATAAATATATATGTATATACACATAGTAATTTCAAGTAACAAATGTAGGTAGCAAGAGTATTCACTCTAAGTTTGTCCTGTACACTAATAGTTGCGTTATGTTAGTGAAGCTTCTTAAGCCTTTGAGTACAGTTAGGATGGCGGTCTTAAAGCAGCTAGTTAGTAGTATGGTAATCAGTCCTGTTTATCAAACAGCAAATACACTGTTTACACAAAGTTCATAGGTGGGTCGGTATGTAGCGGACACAAGCTCATGTGCTGGCTGTAACAAACAAATCCCAAACTTGGGCTCGGCGGCCCTTCCCGGATAAATGCAGTTATCAAGCACTGTGCACCATACAGAGATATATTGCCACGGCGGGCCCTCGCTACATACCTGTTCCCATACTTTAGTTCTGTGTCAGGATCCTTCTCTAGGTAGCGTGTACGGGTGTTTACCGGAGACTAGCAGGGAAACCAAGTACCGCTCCTTGACCCTTCCGCTTACTTGCGCTCCTGAGCCCCAGATTCCTCTGTTCGATCCAACTTGCGGTACGTCAGTGACGTCACGGACAGGTGTGTGCTTGCCAGCCAATCCTATTGCGACTTCGATAGACCTGATTCGGCGTGGTGCAAATGGCAAGTAGATAATTTTCAAAGAACAAGAGAGCACCAACGCCGTTAAATAAAACAAAATTCTTTATTCCATAAAGTTAAAAACGTTACAGGACAGCAGTACCCTGTAATTAGTTAGATCAAGTGTAGAAAAATTGGCTTACGCGTTTCAGCATATAGCCGTAGTCATAGCCCTAATTACAGGGTACTGCTGTCCTGTAACGTTTTTAACTTTATGGAATAAAGAATTTTGTTTTATTTAACGGCGTTGGTGCTCTCTTGTTCTTTGAAAATTATACACATAGTAACACTTACATATATATGTATATACACATACTAACACATAAATATATATGTATATACACATAGTAACACATAAATATATATGTATATACACACAGTAACACATAAATATATGTATATACACATAATAACACATAAATATATATGTATATACACACAGTAACACATAAATATATGTATATACACATAATAACACATAAATATATATGTATATACACACAGTAACACATAAATATATATGTATATACACACAGTAACACATAAATATATATGTATATACACATAATAACACATAAATATATATGTATATACACATAATAACACATAAATATATATGTATATACACATAATAACACATAAATATATATGTATATACAAATAGTAACACATAAATATATATGTATATACACATTGTAAAACATAAATATATATGTATATACACATACTAACACATAAATATATATGTATATACACATACTAACACATAAATATATATGTATATACACACAGTAACACATAAATATATATGTATATACACATAATAACACATAAATATATATGTATATACACATAGTAACACATAAATATATATGTATATACACATAATAACACATAAATATATATGTATATACACACAGTAACACATAAATATATATGTATATACACATGATAACACATAAATATATATGTATATACACATAGTAACACATAAATATATATGTATATACACATAGTAACACATAAATATATATGTATATACACATACTAACACATAAATATATATGTATATACACATACTAACACATAAATATATATGTATATACACATACTAACACATAAATATATGTATATACACATAGTAACACATAAATATATATGTATTTACACATAGTAACACATAAATATATATGTATATACACATAGTAACACATAAATATATATGTATATACACATACTAACACATAAATATATATGTATATACACATAGTAACACATAAATATATATGTATATACACATACTAACACATAAATATATGTATATACACATAGTAACACATAAATATATATGTATTTACACATAGTAACACATAAATATATATGTATATACACATAGTAACACATAAATATATATGTATATACACATACTAACACATAAATATATATGTATATACACATAGTAACACATAAATATATATGTATATACACATACTAACACATAAATATATGTATATACACATAGTAACACATAAATATATATGTATTTACACATAGTAACACATAAATATATATGTATATACACATAGTAACACATAAATATATATGTATATACACATACTAACACATAAATATATATGTATATACACATAGTAACACATAAATATATATGTATATACACATAGTAACACATAAAAATATATGTATATACACATAGTAACACTTTAATATATATGTATATACACATACTAACACATACATATATATGTATATACACATACTAACACATAAATATATATGTATATACACATACTAACACATAAATATATATGTATATACACATACTAACACATAAATATATGTATATACACATAGTAACACATAAATATATATGTATTTACACATAGTAACACATAAATATATATGTATATACACATAGTAACACATAAATATATATGTATATACACATACTAACACATAAATATATATGTATATACACATAGTAACACATAAATATATATGTATATACACATAGTAACACATAAATATATATGTATATACACATACTAACACTTTAATATATATGTATATACACATACTAACACATACATATATATGTATATACACATACTAACACATAAATATATATGTATATACACATACTAACACATAAATATATATGTATATACACATAGTAACACATAGATATATATGTATATACACATACTAACACATAAATATATATGTATATACACACAGTAACACATAAATATATATGTATATACACATAATAACACATAAATATATATGTATATACACATAATAACACATAAATATATATGTATATACACATACTAACACATAAATATATATGTATATACACATAGTAACACATAAATATATATGTATATACACATTGTAAAACATAAATATATATGTATATACACATAGTAACACATAAATATATATGTATATACACATACTAACACATAAATATATATGTATATACACATACTAACACATAAATATATATGTATATACACACAGTAACACATAAATATATATGTATATACACATAATAACACATAAATATATATGTATATACACATAGTAACACATAAATATATATGTATATACACATAATAACACATAAATATATATGTATATACACATGATAACACATAAATATATATGTATATACACATAGTAACACATAAATATATAGGTATATACACATAATAACACATAAATATATATGTATATACACATACTAACACATAAATATATATGTATATACACATAGTAACACATAAATATATATGTATATACACATAGTAACACATAAATATATATGTATATACACATAATAACACATAAATATATATGTATATACACATACTAACAAATAAATATATATGTATATACACATACTAACACATAAATATATATGTATATACACATAGTAACACATAAAAATATATGTATATACACATAGTAACACATAGATATATATGTATATACACATACTAACACATAAATATATATGTATATACACATAGTAACACATAAATATATATGTATATACACATAGTAACACATAAATATATATGTATATACACATAGTAACACATAAATATATATGTATATACACATAGTAACACATAAATATATATGTATATACACATAGTAACACAACTTAGCGTATTGACCGGAACGGTCAGAATTTCACTCCGCAATTCGGTGACACGCCGGGAAAGGGGGCGACAATTTGGGGATAGCAAATAAGCAAAAGTGGTTAGGTAAACTGTAGAAGCGCAAACTACAAACAACAGAGGGCTAAATAAGATACTTCTTCAGATTTACCAAACAAGCCGACCCCTAACTCTAATAGATACTGTGTGTATGAGGTTTCACAATTTACTTAATTCTATAAGTTGGTAATCCGGCAAAGTTCAATGTATATATATATAGTCACATTGACTACAGATACTGTTTGAGAATCACTACAAGACTTGTATCACTCTATTTTAGCATACAGCACTCTAAACAGTACAAATACTATATGATATCAAGTCAATGCTAACTACAAACAACTTAGCATACTATATCCAAATAATCGTACACTGACTCCTGTGGTATTCTGACAGTTGTGCTACATATCAGTGATAGAACAGATGTAAAGGATACACAAATTTGAACTGGAATTTAGAGTAAAAAATTTATTATCAACAAGGCCAAAATAAGGCCTCTCGCAAGATACAGTTTCTTCTTTTCCTATTTTTTCAAAAAATTAACATATAAGCTAAACAGCCACCTAGACCAGTTATAACACGCACAAATAATTACTGTAAGATTTAGCTGTAACAGTATTGTATCTTTAATTCAATAACAGCTAAACAAACAAAGGGTATTGTATGTGGGTAATCTGAATCAAGCCACATTTATGAGGTGAATGTCAGGTGATGTCACACAGACTTAACCTGTAAGCACACTTGCCAAAATAAGGCAATCACTAAATCGCCTATACAAAAACAAGGGAAAAAAATAAAACAATACAAAATAAATTCATTACAGTTTTACAACAGTCAAATATAAGACTCAAAATCAAAAAATTTTTACACCAAACACCCTAAGATGTGGATCAAATAACAGGTCAATTTAGATCATATATGTTAATAGATATTAAAACCAGAAATTGATACATAATATACAAAGAAAAAAGAAAGAAAAATTATATTGCACCAAGCAAATTCCAGTTCAATTAAGTAAATCCAATCCTTCATCCTAAAATGTATACGTTTTACAGTTGCAAATAAAGCATAACATAGACCCTGTGTACCATTTGGAAGCCAGTATTATAATTATTTCAACAAAATCTGCTATCAAACCCATTGGTATTATTATTAACTGACTGCACTTGAAATAAAAGTGACAAAGACCTCTAGGCACCATCAGTATTACATGCCTTAATAAGTTGTAAAAGATACTCTAATTTAATTCCTGGCTCATATATCTCTACCCATAAGACATAAATTCTAAAAGTATTTTATGAGATATTAGGACACTCACAGAAGCCTAATAACCAACGTATAATTTATTATATTACCAGAGAGTCTGAAGTCTAATATACTAAACCAGACCGGAGTAGAGGGTCTGGAAAAAGTCAATTTGACAACTATTATACCAGACATTCCATACGCCAAACCTGAATTACACATTTGACTAGCCTAACCACAAACCCAGCAAGTACTGTATACAGCGCCTAGGTGTGAACTCATTGTGAAGCACCCCAATCCACCCCCAGCGTATGATACAAAATATAAACAAGTACCTACATATATATACAAATTAAGTGGGACCCACTAGAGGTGCCCCCTAGAACAGTATAACTAGGTTGCCAATTGACGATTAGCCAATATTTACAATCCAGTTCCTATGTGTTTTTAAAGCACACACATACATATATTGATTTTATAGTTATTGTTCAATAAAAGTTATGTTTTAAGTAAATCCTTTTTGAATAGAAACTTTTTTGGTCCTGAATGTGAGTTCATTATTGTCCTTTACTTAAATCAGGGACGGGAGTGCTACTCAAGTGCACTATTTCCAGTCTTGATCCCTTCCTTTGGGCTCTAGACTCAATCCTAAAAATAATAACACATACATATATATGCATATACACATAGTAACACTTAAATATATATGTATATACACATACTAACACATAAATATATATGTATATACACATAGTAACACATAAATATATAGGTATATACACATAGTAACACATAAATATATATGTATATACACATACTAACACATAAATATATATGTATATACACATACTAACACATAAATATATATGTATATACACATACTAACACATAAATATATATGTATATACACATAGTAA
The DNA here is from genome assembly GCF_027579735.1 of Bombina bombina. Taxonomy (NCBI): domain Eukaryota; kingdom Metazoa; phylum Chordata; class Amphibia; order Anura; family Bombinatoridae; genus Bombina; species Bombina bombina. Next base: position 29,721,709 of record NC_069502.1, read on the forward strand.
TACATAAATATATATGTATATACACATAATAACACATAAATATATATGTATATTGTATACACATATTAACACATAAATATATATGTATATACACATAATAACACATAAATATATATGTATATACACATACTAACAAACACATAAATATGTATGTATATACACATAGTAACACATAAATATATATGTATATACACATACTAACACATAAATATATGTATATACACATAGTAACACATAAATATATATGTATATACACATAGTAACATATAAATATATATGTATATACACATAATAACACATAAATATATATGTATATACACATAATAACACATAAATATATATGTATATACACATAATAACACATAAATATATATTTATATACACATAGTAACACATAAATATATATGTATATACACATAGTAACACATAAATATATATGTATATACACATAGTAACACATAAATATATATGTATATACACATAGTAACACATAAATATATATGTATATACACATACTAACACTTTAATATATATGTATATACACATACTAACACATACATATATATGTATATACACATACTAACACATAAATATATATGTATATACACATACTAACACATAAATATATATGTATATACACATAGTAACACATAAATATATATGTATATACACATACTAACACATAAATATATATGTATATACACATACTAACACATAAATATATATGTA